>NC_056750.1:822698534-822776034 GCF_019279795.1 Protopterus annectens | reverse complement strand
CTCATATAGGTTGTATGTAAATAAAAGCATAATAGCCTGACAATAAAGGTCTAACTGCTGGACTGCGTGTGTTTACTCTGGTATCATATAGTAATGCAAAGTTGCAATCTCTTAATAGTACTGTTGTATTAAGCACTGTTACCCACACTGTGCTACATAAATAAAATGTGTAGCAACATCTGTATAGGACTGTTGTGATCACACGAGGTAACATAGTACAACTGAGAGAGACTAATAAAGAAAACAGTAAAAAGACAGACAACATAATCCAAATAGCACACTCAACCTAGATGTGAACTGTTGTATTTTTAGCACACACAGCCATGGTTCGACTCCTGGGAGTGGTAGTAGGCTGTATGCAGAATCATACCCCACAACTGTACAGATATGTCCAGAATGTCCAGTTAATTGGTCCATATATGCTACCTGTCACCATGTACCCCTGGCAAATCAATGGGATGATCCCAGACATTTAGGCAGCAAATAAGAAATACAACTGATTGTCAAACATCTATAAGAACAAACATGTCACTCTAGCAACTCTCCAAAATATTATGAGAGTAATAGGCCAAGTATGTCCCATCGCCACCCCCATTTTGTGAAGCTGTGACCAGAGTGTGTGCAGTAACAGAGTGAGATGTATGTGCATAATACTAATGTGAAATCTGGTACTTTGTGTGGCAACATTCAGGTAGTGCTAACAAACATTGCCCCCACAGGTCTGTCAGATACGAAAACTGTGCCTAGAAATAAAATATTGATATCCTGTACTGTTTACTCTGGTATTCTATGGCATTGTTAGAGTTGCAGTTGCTCTGAATAATAAGGTATTACTCATCACTGTCACCCACACTGTGCTACATAATAAAACTGTCTAGAAAATCCTGTAGAAGAGTGTTGTAATTACAAGGTCAGATTGTAAAACCACAGGAGACTTATAGACAGAAATCAGAGAAGAGATAAACAGCAATATCTATACAGCACACTCAACTGTGATGGACACCATTTTATTTTTAGCAGATACAGCCATGGTTCGAATCCTGGGTGTGGCAGTAAGCTGTGTACAGAATCATACCCCACAAGTGTACAGAATTGTCCAGAATGTCCAGTTAATTGGACCATATCTGCCGGCTGTGGTTCACCTGCATATGGTCAAGACATGCCCAGAGTGGGTGCAATAAGAGATGGACAGGTATGTGCATAACATGAACCTGGAATCTGGGAATATATATATTTTTTAATTTATTTATCATTTGTTGACCGGGAAAGTCCGACTAGGTTCCACAGAGCCTGGTTTCAGCGAAGGCCCGGGGAGAACCAGGAAAGTCCGACTAGGTTCCACAGAGCCTGGTTTCAGCGAAGGCCTGGGGAGAAATGCTCCAGATGCAAGTCTTTGGAATGTGTGTAGAAGCAGTTAGGTAGTGTTAACAAACAATACCTCCACAGATATACCAGGTAAGAGGTGTATACTGCAGGTAAAACTCAGTTCGTATATAGTTGTCTACATCCATACCACTGTCCAAACTAAGGCCATAGGGTAGTGTATAAATACCTGTAAGGTACAGATCACAGCACTGACAAGGAAAGTAAGGAGAACTACAGGAATATACTAGGTGTTAATTAACATCTTTCTCCCCCCCACCATATCTGCAACAATAAACTAAATACACAACTCAATCGGTATGTGCTCTATTAATCCTACCCAACCCACCTCCCCAAATATACCTACTATCCCTCCCCAACATCCCACTCTCACCTGAAAAAAAAAAGGTCAATCTGTTCCCAAAAAAAAAAAAAAATCTCGCCCCATACATAGCTGTCCATTTCGCAGACATATCCACTGGACACATAATCTGCTCTAAATGGCTTCACAAAATATTATTGTTGTCCTCACCCCTCTCTCTCTCAGGGGTATGAGTGTCCAAATCTACCTCAAAATCAGTGTATATGCACAGCTGTTGCTGTAGAAGAAATGGGCAGCTATGGACCTTCCCTAAACCCGTCCTGCACATCCCTAGCTATTTTCCCTACTGTCTTTCCCTCTTTGTGCCCTTTTTTCACCACTTTCCTATCAGCCCTTTTTCATTTCTTTTAAAGAAATTAGTGTGGGGGTAAGCAGGAGTAAGCACATTTAAGAAGCAGTAAGCAGGTTTAAGCCTGTTTGCACGGGGGTAAGTAATGCCTACACAGGTTAAGCAACTGAGAAGCAAAATCAGTATAAAACTGTAACTGGAAGTTAACAGTGCTTATCTCCATGCAAACCTGCTTACAACTGCTTAAAAGTGCATTGATCACTCTGTATCCAATGGCTCTTGTTCTGCCCAGCAAAAAAATAAACACCCTCTGCAAGGCTTGACTCCAGGACCCTGCACGCCCTAGCCAAAGTGATTTACCACTAAGCCATGTCAGATATACATAACCCTGATGTTTTCACAAACATATCCTCCAGCACAGTCATTCAACAGTACAGGAAAGTGTAAGTGTCTGTGTGTGTCTGTGTGTGTCTGTGTGTGTCTGTGTGTGTCTGTGTGTGTCTGTGTGTGTCTGTGTGTGTCTGTGTGTGTGTGTGTGTGTGTGTGTGTGTGTGTGTGTGTGTGTGTGTGTGTGTGTGTATATACAGATATATATCTATAGATATAAAAGAGAACATAACAAATACATATATGACCAAAGGCACCATTAATGTGTGTGAGGGGGCTCAAGCTAAATACGTCTTGTAAGCATTGATATCACTCCTCCCCCACAGCAAAACAGATCTGCCCTGCAATACAATACCAACTGTTGCAAGTCCCATACCCAGGACCCGACACAACATGGGCACAAGACGTTAACAGTAATCCATCCCACCTGTATGATGTCAGGATGGTATCAATAACATATCATGCAGTACAGTCTGGCTACCATAGGGAATGTACAATGTGGAAGCAATAAACATTCCAAAGATACATATACACACACACATATATACAGATACATATATATATATATATATATATATATATATATATATATATATATATATATATATATATATATAATGTAACTACACATACACACACAGAGATATGTATAGGAATATAGATATTTGGAGGGTGCACACCATACTGAACAGCCGGTATTCCTACAGTTGCCACCTTATCAAATGGACAATGTATGAGTCACCCATACAAAAGACAATTGTTGCCCGAAATATATACCCCAGAGAAGTCAAAGGATATGACACCACACACAGGTTTGCATACGTAAGAAAGTTTTATTTATGTACTATTACAGTTGTATATGCCATGTCATATAGCTGTTTACACTTTGAAATACATACAAACAGATTAATGCAACTCTCAAACAGATCATTTAATACAGTAATCTGAAAGCATTAATATGTTGCTGTCCAGGCCAAGGCCTTCAAGTAGTACAACTGTAAAGACAGACTGGGCCACAGGATAACAATCAATCAACAGTAAGTAATGCAGATGTATAGTCCAGCAGCCTCTAACTACACTCTGTACTCAATCCCTAGGGGGAAAAACTTAAGTTGACACAATGGGATGCATGTTACATAACAATGCACAACTGAAAAAATCACAATCACACTGACAAACAGAACAGTCTGTATGGCAGTAAGCAGTAGGCCAGCAATGTTCCCAAGGTGAAATGTATGGTAATGTGCAGCCATATACCTTAAGGCAGCTTACTACTGATATCCTTCGCATGTTGTAACAGCCCAGGTTATTTATGGTGCATACCCCCCCCCCCATAGACTGACGTACAGGGGCATATAACACTGTTACATACACTGACCTCTGGACTGCAGAAGGGCTCACATGTTTTGTGTAGATGAAGCCCACATATATATGGACACTACCCCACAATATGTGTGGGGGCCACAACAGCACTGGAATGACGGCAGGAATGGTAGCATGAAATAATTACAGGCCACTACATAACAACCCCTTACTGCTTGTCATATGGACAAAGCCTGGTATGTAGGTGGAGGACAGAGGCCAGAACACAGGCACATATCTGAAATAGTGTTGTCATACACTGAGCAAGTTGCTGGTGTTACAGGATAGTCTGCAACATACCCTTAGTCAGGAATATGAAGTCAGAAACACAAATGGATGTAGCCATGTACTGATAGATATATCACTGGCAGTGTGCGTGTTGAATGCTAACACAAGACCTGTGTGGTAGACAGACAAAACATAACAGGCAATCCTCTGGCCATCATGTGGATAAACCCACAGTTGAGAGCTATGCAGACAGACTGCATTCCATGTTAAACTAGTATGTACACACAAACCCTGTAACACTGGTGCTATACAATGCATATAACAACACTACTCACACTCTCTATCTGTAGTTCTGGAACCTTCTACAAATATGTAGCTGGCCTGAGTCTGCAAGTCCTCTTGTAAGAGGTATTACTACCTGCTCTCTGTAACACTGCTGCCCACACACAGGAAGGATGTCCACCATACAGGAAAGGTAAAGGGACCGCACCCACATGATGTTGGGATTTATAGTAGTGGGTTGCCTAGACAGTGGTAATTGGAAGTACTACACAGCATGCTGCATGCAGGTAGCAAGTGGAGGACACTGATAGGTGCAGAGGCCATCACCTGATCATGTGCATCACCTACAAAATCCATGCTGCAATCTATTCAAAGCAGCTCAATTCATTTACTGGAGCGAGAATGAGATGGAGAGAGAGAGAGTGAGAGTAAAAGAAAGCCAAAGGCAAAGGAAAAAAAAAAAAAAATCAAGCAAACTATCCAGAACAGGCATCATTCCCACAACAGGTATGTGAAGTATATACACATGTAACTGACTGTAGTACTTGGTCCATAATAATAAGATAGATTATGTAGAATGATTTTTGTGTGCCATCAGGTGTAGTTGTTGTAATGATGTCCAGCTGAACAACTGCTATGGACAACAGTGTCTGTCCCTGTGGGTAGTGGGCCATACCTGTCAACTCTGCAGAGTACCACTGACTGACAAGATGTAAGCCATCATAGTGTGTGTTGTGTAATTGAAAACATGTATATTAATGTGGCCAATAGCTGGTGATGGAAGTAATGCCATTATGATGGACAGGTAGGTTCCAGAGCCCACCACTTGCAAGACACTCAAGTTAATGTGTAATGTAGCATGATGAAATGCCATCCATATGTGGCACCTGTCTGTGTTGTAGCAGGGCAGAACAGTGCAGCTGTGCAGGAAGGAGAGTTAGAGAGCGTGGACCTGATGTCTGAATGTACCCCATATATATATATATATATATATATATATATATATATATATATATACATATATATACACATACATAAACACACACACATACATATACACACACACACACACACACACACACACACACGTATGTCTACAGATATACACACATATATATATATATATATATATATATATATATCAACATAATTTATATCTACAAATATACAGAAATATATATATGTATGTCTACATATATACAAACACACACACACATATGTATATAAATACATGTCCCCTATTTTTGCATCACAGTAGTGCATGCTATGTGACAGGAAACATCACACACATCAATACACACACACACACACACAGCAGTAAGTGTGTGCAACATGGATGGTTATGTCACGTATAAACCCCGTGTTGGGACCACATTGCCTTTGTCTGTGAAGGTGGGATTGGGAATTTAAGAAGGATAGCAGGTATATTTATGGAGGGGGGTTGGGTTGGTAGATACAGAAGACAGCCTACAGGGGTGGTATATGACATGTGGTGGGTAAACACCCTGGATGGTGAGTGTCATCTGCGATGTGGAAGCCCCATGAGCCCCCATATGGAGACAATGGGAACAAGGCCTCCACCCATTGCCAGTCACATCAGCTTCATGGCCCTGAAGGTGCCTGGGCTGGAGGCTGAGCAGGAGGAGCATATGGACCCTGTGATTGTGTACTGAGGGCCTCAAGGTGCTCACATCACCCAATTCTCTGTGGAGCTTCCTATGTACCAGACGCTGGACCTGACCTGGGGTGACAGGATCTGTGTGCCCCCGGGGGCGGGGACACCATCCCCTGAGGTGGTTCCACCTGAAGGTAGTGCAAGACCAGTAGATGAGGAGACCCCAGGGTGGGTCCCATATGTGATGTGGCCTGGTAACATGCCCAGATAGGGTGAGAGAGGTGGTTCGGCTGGCAACTGTTCTCTAAATATACTATTGTGTCACTGTTATAGAACATATGTGGGTAGTAATAGTCCACACATTCCAGGATCATGTCCAACAACATGTATAGATATCCCCAATAACAACACATAACAACAGATGTGCAGCAACCACATAGCAAACAGACCACATGCATATATGGAACCATAGTGAGTGGCCCTTGCAATGGCATGCAAGTGATAATGTCCATAACAGACCAGAAATTATAGTTTCCCCACAGGGAACATGGCTACAAACACATAGCACAAAGTGTGGTACAATACAATATATGTCCCAATGGTAGGTATGCTGTAGCTATACCTACTGAGTTGTGTGCTCAGTTTGTTGTCACAGTTATGGTGGGGGGGACAGAGATGTGTATTAAGAACTATGGTAACCTTGCTGTATGAGTTGCTCAGACCTGTTTCCATCTTTATGTCTTTCATGCAAGATGTCACATGGCAGACTACTTGTCTATTCAGCAGACGAAAATGAGGTCATCATCACACACCTGGTACAGCACTACCAGGTGCTATTTGGCAGACCAGTACATGAGCAGCAGGACTGGACCGCCCTGTGGAATGATCTTGTCCACAGGGTCAATGATGTCGGCTTGCATAACCGCAGTTATGAGCAGGTCCAGCATCATTGCAGAGACCTACTTCGCAATGCCCGTTGGCATGCTGCTGCAGTCCAGGGGATCATCTCACAATGGGGGGGGTCATGCCATCCATCCACCCCAACACGTGTTGAGGAGCTCCTTGCCAGCCTTGTGGCACCTGCCCACCCACACACACAACTGGTGGAGTGTATAGTGGAGGTGGGTGCTACCCACATACTGGCAGAGGAATGTGTAGGTAAGGCCACAGGGGCACATCAGTAGACCACTGTTGTGTATCCATCTGTATCTGTACAAGTAGATCATGCATATGTGAGATGACATAGATATAGTCTGTTGATGCATAGTAGTAATAAACAGATATGCATAAGCTGTAGAATTGTAGACTTGTATTGTTGATGTACTATAATGCTGCACCTACCCTGTACCAATGCCACAGCTGTGGCTACTGCATCACATCTCTCACACACTTATGTAGGTCCCTCTGGTATATCTTCAAGGCAGCAGCCTGTAGCTGGTGAGTATGGTTTTTGTTCAGGCTTGCCAATACACCAGTCATGTTATGGCTATAGTATATTCCATGCACACATTTAACACATCTACCCATAATGCATGCCGTACATGTTCATGTATCGTTGCTAACTGCACTGCATCACAGTGGTGACCATGATGGTATATTTGAAGGGTATGTCAGACTCCTGCAATATAACTAACATCCTGTCATTGCAAAATGTGTCCACAGAGATGAACATAATGGTGGGACAAATCGCCTACAGTAGGGACATATGTGAAACCTCACCCTTATACAGTGCTACAGCAGTGTATATACCAGCATTACAATGGCAACTGTTACAGATCTACACTAAGGCATATCATAATACTGCAGTCCACAACCCTTAAAACCTGCAATGTGGTTCCAACATGAGAAATGAGTGTGTAATATGGAATTGTAGGTTAGGGCAGCAAATATGGGGAATACATACCTTCACAAACACTGGAAGCATATGTGTGCCTAGATAAAAATACAGTGGAAGCAGCTGTTGAGGTACTGACTGCATGCATTTGTCATGGAAATGCACCTTCCAGCAAGTACACGTACCCAATGTCACACCACGTATTTTGGTCTGCTGTCCAAGACGTTTGGCCATCAAATGTGCACACTTGCCTGCAACAGATGCAGCCGTGGCTTGCATACATCTTACATGACATGGCGTGGGCCCCATACCAAACAGGTAGCACCCATGAGCTGGACATGTAGCCATACCTCACTATTTCATATACCATTGCTAACAGTGCAGACATTTATGTGGCAAGCATGTATGGGACAGGAATGATGTAGGAAATAAACAGACTGCCATCCAGGACAGATGATGTCACATGTAGCAAACTGGTCATGCGGGCTGCCTAGTAACATGCCACAAAACTGAGGGGGTTGCAGGAATGTTTAGCAAGTACTGGCTGGGCAGTACCTGTGTCAGCAATTGCCTGGACTCTGCAAACATGTGGCCTATGGGTTAAGGTAATCAGATGTGACAGTTGTACTACAGGAAACATCAGCCAGGCCTCCCTACAGGTTCCTAAATGTTATGCATTGCAATGTGTACTGGTGTGCCATGACCATGTTGGAAACCTACAGACAGTATTATGTAAGATACTTGTGCTGCACAACCTATGCCTCCCACCACCTCAGGCCCATCATCCCCATCTGTACTGTGCCAGTGCCAGTTTACACCTGTATGTTTGCTATTCATTAGATGGGACTAGGCTGTTACACATGGTGTTCAGTGTTTGGGACACTGCAAACTGACACTCGTGTAGGTCTTAGTTGTCAAGCATTTGCAAAAAGGCTGAAGGTGGGGAGGGGGTGTCATCATGACACACCAGTGCACTGCAGCAGGGATCCTAAGGATGCTATGAATGTCTGTATCTGCACACAGTCAGGGTCAGGAACTGTAGCAGACATAACCCTGACTCCACAGCAATAGTGACGGCAGTGTGTGAACTCCAAGGGATGTGCACAAGTTGACCTTGCAATCATGCAGAGTTGAGGGACATGTGTAGGGCAGACTGACCATATACTGGCAAATGAAGATGGCCCATGCTAGTATACCCCTGCCAAAAATAGTGACTGCTCGAGTACACACAACAGTAGGTGCAACAAACAGTTATGATAAGGGCGTGCACACATATGCACCCACGAAGCGTATGCATCATGATCAGCATCAGCACAACTACCACATTTGTTAGACACTGCATTTGATTGTACAGGACATATGTCACATATCAGGCTCATGTAATGTTAACATATGCAGTGCTGTGGTCCCATGGCATATCAAGGAAGAGGCCATCATATCAATAAGGGTGTGTACACTCCCCATAGCCATGGTAAGGTTTGAGGGTTTCAGTGTAATAGTATCGTATTGGTCATACATGCACCGCTGATGTTGATATTTGTAAATCAGACATCAGGCATTTACAAATGACATCTGTCTACCTATCATCCCAGGTATGTGTCAGACAAACACATAGGGGCTGTGAGCATTAGAGCAGACATAACTGACACAGTAATACACATTCAGCAATGGTGTGTACACCTGTGGGGTATGGTGCACAGCATATGGCAGGGTGCAGAACAGGTGCACAGCAATACTGTGTACATGGGTGCAGTGCTTTCCAGGGGAAGGGGCATAACCTAACACAGCCCATGCATCAAACACATATATACTGTTGCTAGCATGGATTGACTATAGCTGCACTGCATGCTGTTGAGCAACATATGTTATGCATGTCGACAGATGGGTAATGGGAGGTCTGTGTGTACTATCTTTGTGCAACCTCAACTGTAGGGGTGTGTGTGTGTGTGTGGGGGGGTTATTTTGTCTGTAAATGCAATCTCGCGGAGTGGAGGGGGTTGATGCATGTAGGATGTGTGTGTGTTGTGTGTTTGTGTAGGTGTCCATGTGTGATTGTAGGTGTCCATGTGTGATTGTGGGGTTGTTCATACGTCAGTACTTCCCTTTGGAATTGTGCAGTACATGGACATGGACTGACACATGAGACACCAGGAATACTTGTCTGATTTGTAATCTCAGGACAGCTGATAGTATAATAAGGCCTGTAGCATGGAACATGCATTGGGAGGGAAACTAGACACCAGGTATACTGTTAAAATTGCAATCAGCAGAAAGGTGAAGGACTACTTATGTATGCAGAACCACAGATGCATTTGGGGAATTACTAGACAACACCAGGGAGTGTATCCATATATTACTGTTGTCCACATAAGTTGTTTGAGCAACAGATCTTGCATCTACTGAGCAATAGTTACTTATGACACTCCAGTGTGTGACATTGAGTGACCATAGTAGCTCCTAACATATGGGGGCCATGCTCTAGATGTCCGGACATACCCAGGGTAAATGCTGGATGACAGTAGTGAATCCTTGTAAAGCCTACTCCAATCAAGTCAAAGAGGTAATGAAGTAACAGGTCATGTGTTGTAATCACTTGTCTAGGCAATTAGAAGAATGATACGTTAATGAGTGGTATTAATGAGTGTATGCTTCTATGTGTGATGCAGGATGGGGAACTTACGTGAATAAACTTGGGACAGTCTGTAAACTCTGGGACAGGTAGGTATTATGGTGGAATTTCAGGGTGTGTGTGTGTGTATACTGTTATGCAATGCCGTACAGGTCTTAAAGTGCATTTCTTGTTTTCCCCTCACAGGTGGCGCGGTGGGTGAGGGTCCCTCCTGCATGCAATGTGATGTTGGTGTCAATACAGAGACTGAAAATTATGATAGGTGTGTTGAGGTACAGGCGGGGTTGTCAGAAGCTGAAACTGCACCATCGTTTGACATTCCTCTGTTATCCACCCCATCCCCACACACACAGTCACAGTGCCTATAGATATCCCATCATCAGTGGCCATAGCAGAGGGAGGGTTGGCGGTTGGAGGCAGTGCACAGGAGAGAAGACTGGCCAACTCTTCAGTGCTTTTATTTTTAGTAAATCTAATGACAGTGGAATTGTTCTGGCAAGTGTGGTAGATTGAGTTGCCTGACAGTGATGAGACCATATGGGGTTCCCACTGAATATTTAAGGACTGTCATTGCGATTCTCAGAAATGTGAAAATCTAAATTCAAACAGAGTAATGGACACAGCAGGCATAGCAGGATATTCAGCAGGGCACCAAATAGACAGATGTACCGGGGTGCTCATTGGAGGACCGATGGTCATCGTGCAGAAGTGCCACAACTGGTACCACCAGATGCATATTTCAGGCTGTCATGGGGGTGCAGGCACATATGGAATTGTACACCAAACAGGGTTTGAGGCTGCAGAGGGCTTTCTCATCTGTAAGTGACAAAATCCATAATTCTGCATGTGCCCTCCGTGATTATACAGAGGTCATGGATAGATGGTTGGGTGAGATAGTGGGCCTCATCGACAATGGATTGTCCATGCTAGAGCATGTGGTGGGAGTTGGGCAATAACCGCATAGACGTAGGCCAGCAAAACCAACATCTGGCGGTTGACATGAACGTACAAGGACACCAAGCCACTCCCGTAGTGGCAGTACCAGCCGCAGCACTGCAGGGAGGCACTGTCCACACCACAGCAGGCCAGGTGCACGTGGCCCTGGCCAGTTCCAGGAGGGACCTGGATCCAGCAGACATATGTCATCATCAGGAGAGTGTAGCATATGGAGGCCTGTACTTGGCCATGCACATGTAACCCCTGGCAGGCATAGTCCGCATCTCCATGGCCAGAGGCTGTGAACTGCAGACCCTGCCAGGTATGGTCTGCAGCTGTCCAAGAAACACCTGTATAGGGCAGACACATGGCAGAACTGTGTGCATGCATACCACACACTATACAAACACACCTCGAGCAACCCCATACCTACACACACCACATCACCATGCCCATATCAGCAACTTACACCCCTCACCCACACACATGGTATCAAAAGTATGGCTCACCCTAGGTCTCTGGCAAGCCAACAACACACTCTGTGCATATGATGATACCTGTGCCACATCCCTGTCATCCATACCATCGATGCAGGGACAGGCTAATATGGTTCTGATACACACAGTGACTGTACTGCTGTGTAGCATGTTGTCAGCAGTAATGTTTAATGCTTACATATCAGGTAGTGTAGCTGTCCAGCCATGATGCATTATAGCTGTTAGTAACACTGAGTGATTGTGGTCTCCATAATGTTATCCATTTGCATTGTAGGTGTACATGTGTCAGCAGAAGGATGCAGAAGGATGGTCTGCTGTCATATCTCACAAGGGGTAGGGCACTGTGGTGACACCATGGCTATGCCATATCCTGGGTACAGATGAACACGTCACAGGTCTGTATAACAGTTACTGCCATGTGACCTCCTGGGACATGTATATTCAGAAACCTGAAGTAGATCCCTCCACATACACATACACTCTTAATTGGCAACACTGGAACTAGACCTCTACCTAGGTATGTAGTGCTACTGATGTGTGCGGCTTTAATTGCACACACCACACAGCGTTTAGGATAAGGTGTGTTCTAGGTTACATGTTACATGCAGAACAACCCCAGGCAGGTACAGTATGGTAATGGGGGATGTAATGGCTGTATATGGACAACACATAGTGTGAAATACCATAATATACACATTAACAAACACATAACAGGCAGACACACATCTGAGAGACCTGGGCCTATCAGTTCTAACTAACTTGTCAGTGTGTCCAATGTGTTACAGGTAGGCTGCACACAGCATATGCATAATTGGGCTGGATAGTGTTATCAGTTACTTGTATGGTTGATGGTGACAGTGGTCATCATACAGTGGTACATGGGACATATACTCGGGGTACCATGGTGTAATGACAGTATACACAGCATCCACACCCCACTGTAAATACTGTACGCACTGTAACCCATGATGACACTCTGACATACCCACCATCACACATTGACCATGACTGCAATGCAACCCATTGTTCATCCAAAGAGTGGTACTACAGGATATGCATCTAATGCACATGCCACAGGCATAGTAGGGTGATGCATTTTCATGCCTCTCCTTTAAACAGCAACATCATTATCTATTATACTGTGTGACAATGAGTATTGTAAAAGGACTATGTGGCCTCAGAATGCTGTACCCTACAGATATACACATATACACACTCTTGCCAGAACTCAGTGCGTATCCCATGCCTATCAACCTAATTGTACAGCAGTGTTGTGCTGGTACTGCAAGGCTCAGGTAGCATTTAGGGAGAGGAGTGTACAAGGTACATGTAATAGCCAATACAGCAGCAGCCACATCTAACTATGGCAATGGGTGTTGCAGTGGGTGTGAAGGGCCTCAGAGTATTCCCAACTACAGGTGTGCCAACACACAGACATGGATATTCTCAGTAAAGCACAAGTACACATTTGTCAGTACTGGGGTGCATCGCTGCAGGTGGTCATAGGTGTGTACTTGGCTATTGTCCATGGAGAGATGGGAAGTGTATGGGTATGTGTGTACAGTGGTATCATGCCACCTGCCATGTGCCAGCAGGCAATCTACAGACACCACTGTGGTGACCCTCAGGGTGAGAGTGACATGCAGCCAATCCTCTGGGTGCCTCCTGCAAATGGCCGGTGAGGTGCTCCAGCTGACATGTATGCAACATGTATTATAAAACATGGTTAGTGTCTGTGTTGGAGATCTGTACCCAAGCATGTTCTGTTTACTGTGGTAGTGTAGTGCAGGTACCAGTGGCATGTGGTGCATACAGGTTGTTGTGTCCTATCTGTGCCAGTTATAACACAGCTGGGCAGACATGTCAGTTTCAGTCAAGCATAGGTGCTCTCTACGTATCCAAGCTGGATACCTGACATCTGCACATCTGTACAGGGACTGACAGACATCAGCTTGCCAAATAGTTATGCAGTAGGATGACTGTGTCGACAGATAGACATCTGACATCAATAGGTATGCCATTAGTACATGCTGGCAACCCTCACTGACATGTGGTAAACAGACAGTAGTCTACAGTTAATTTCCACATGTCAGATCATCATCCAGTAGGCAATATATAATGTGATACAGCTCACACAAAAGGAACATGACAGTGAGGACTCAGAGTCCATCTATGCATGCAGGGGTGTTTGTTTCCAGTACTACAATTAATGATCTACTCTTGATTGGGAAAGCATTGTCAACAGTAGTAACATCATGATACACTACATGCCAGTGTGACTGCACATAACCTGGGATACAACCCTTGTATGGAACACAATTCACATGGATAAGAGTGTTGTACAGGTCATATATACTCAAGTGTCCCAGACATGAGACTCACACCCCTTGCTACTGTACTGACAGCACATAGACACATGTTATGTACATGGCATTACATACACCTATTAGAGATGTCATCACCTTGCTATGTTATCAGACTTGTTATCAGACTAGGATGTGAGCACAGGTTATGAGGGCTGAGCGATGCTTAGTAGATGTCAGCATTGCTGCAATATAAAAGTTAAGGAGATTTGCGCACTGGTAAGCAAAACCTACACGGTGTAAGCACCCATATGTTTAACCATACGTTAGCACCACTTAGCTTCACGCAAACCCGTGCAAACATGCTTAAAGCTGCTCAAAACTGCCTTAACCACTTTGTATCAAACAGTCCTTGTACTGCCCAGCAACAAAATAAACAGCGCTTGCAGGTCTTAAACCAGGAACCCTGTATCCTACAGTCACAACAGTTAACCACTATGTCATGACAGCTGTGAAGACAGTTGTTGCATTTCCAATACATCTGTCAGTAGACATTGAATAGTATTGAACAATTGCTGTGACTTCTACAATTATATAGTACATGTTAGTGATATTACTGTTGCATCACATATGTTGTTATATCTAAATATACACATATCAGATACATACGATGTGATACATCTGGGAAGGTATACACAACAGTAATGTTTACACATGACAAGGATATGGATATATACATATGTAGATATATGTCTACATGTACATACACATATATATTCATATATATATGTATTTATACACATCTGTATAATGCAACATATATATGGCCATTTATAGATCTCTGTGTGTATATATATATATATATATATATATATATATATATATATATATATATGTGTGTGTATGTACATCATATATGTACATATATATCTATTTATGTAGATATCTATAACTATATGTGCATATATATATCTATATCTGTATATGTGTAGACATATATAGATGTGTGTATATATGTGTGTTTGTATATATGTATGTAGATATATATATATATATACATATACATATGCACACACATACATATATGTTTACCATGTGTCCAGAACATGGAGTGGAGTCTTACCTCAGCACCAATAGTCTCAACCGCTTATTGCAAGGGGAGGTCTTGTATGTATTGCAGGTATATATGTAGACTGTTGCTACAGGAACAGGGGTTGCCTTAACAGACATGTGTGTGGGAGGTCACATCTGCTATTGACATGTACGCCATCGGTTACTGACAGATATCCTAAGGACATCATAGTACAGCAGTACCACTGATAGCACAGTAATGATCCTGTGGACTACAACAGAGATATGACCAATATATGTGGACAGTCTGGCACTCTCTGGTCAGTCTAGAGGTATACACAGATCCCCTTACTGTGAGAAATGTGGACCAAGCCTGACAATGTGGATGTTAACAGCTATGTACATGGATATATCACGTAAATACTGGACTACATATGCCCACACAGTCCTGTCTGTCCTGACACATAAGAACTGGTGGTGCAGAGGTCACATGGCCACATACTACCCAGTAGTTAGTGGCATACATCTGTACAGAATCCCACTGTTTTGTTAGAAATACACAATAGTTATGGTGGCCCGGCAGCAGTACTTCTTGCAACTATCTGGACATAACATCACACTGGGTAATTACACTAAGCTGCTAGACATGTAGCAAAGCACTGTGCAAACTACAGGCAGACTGCCACTACACTGGCCTACATTTCTTATGGGGGAATACACATGTACCTGCAAATATAGCAGGCTCTACAGGCATGTCACAGCACAGAGTAAAAGACACCTGTGTGAAAGTGCATACCCACAATCAATGTGAACACAGCCACATATGGTACGAAAGCTTAATATTACACTATATGGACTGCCTGATCAATACGATCCTCATATGTGCCACTCACACACTAACCCTACATATACTGGGTCATGACACAGTGTGGTCCAATGCCTGTCTGTGGTATGGGACATGTGTGTGTTTGGCCCTACAAACATGTGAGCCGATAGGGTGCCATACACTGGAGCAGCATGTAACATCAGATAGAACAGGACCAAGAACAATGACATCTACCACGGTCTGTACACAGGCCAAGGTACGTATTCACAATACACATACTGTCGACAATCACCATAAGTACATGGACCCCACTACTGTACATGGGCCTCACTACTGTACACCCTTACACAGAATGCTCAGGTTATGTCCTCAGAAATAGCCCTTACTATACATAACATGTCTAGCAGTCTGATATCTGACTGGCTTATCAGGTATGATGTCAATAAATAATGGTGTACAGAACATATGCACCTCTTACTGCATGACATACGTACAATGGTTGACAGACTTGTGGTGGGAGCCACAAACACTGGGCCAGTATTGGCATGTTGCTGTGATACCCTCATACATTTACTGTTGTAACAGGGTTTGTTGTGACATATGTCCTATGAGGGATATGAAGTCAGTAACTCTCATGGCTTTCACCATGTACTGACTGCAATCCTCAGTCTATGCTTCTGCAGTTCTAAGATAGGTGATCTGTGAGTAACACAAGAAACATAAGACTCCAAACACTGTCCAGTCTGCACATAACCCTACAGGTGGGAGTTTCCTAAAACACATAACACTGTCATGACAGGTATTAAATCATGTAGACCAGCCATATCCACACCAACCCTATTAAACCAACATTACTCCAAATGCAGAACAACAACAATTACATTCTGTAGTCATGTCTGGAACATCCCCCTCCTGCTTGTTGGCCTGTCTCCACAGTGTATGTTGTTAGAGGTATATCCCGCTACCATCTGTGATGCTGTTTGCCAAACACTGACATGAGGTCCTGCTCACCATGAATGAAAAGGCCCAACACCTACATGATGTTCCTAGGTATAGGAGTGTGTTTCCATGCAATTGGCTATGGGAATGTTACCACAGCTGTTCCACATGCAATCAGCTAGTGGGGGACTGCAATTCGTGCAGAGGCCATCAGCTGATCATGAGCATCACTTATAAAACACAAGCTGCTGCCTTAGCAAAGCAGGTGTACTTCTCCACATCCACCAGAGAGGGAGTGAGAGAGATAGACAGAGACAAAGTAAGACAGGGAGGGGGTGGAAGAGTAAAACCTAAACGTGTTTGTGTCACATACTTACCAGTACAGGATTTCAACCCCCTGCCTGACTATGCATTGCTATCACATGTCTATGTAGTTATTGCATGCGCCACAGAGCTTACATGTTGGGGAGCTGTCCAAAGGTATATTTGATGGTCAGTGACATCTGCAACAGTGATAAAGGAGGTATAAGGTAGGTGTAATACACGTGCCTGTCCACATGAACAGGTGTCAACGTCAACACAGCCGCACTCTCTCAGGGATACACACACGTTATCACAGTTGGCAGGGTCAGGATTAGACTTTCTGACTAGCTAGTTTGCCACAATACAGTAATACGTAGGCATCCCATGCACCACAGGGGTTATCAGGATGTTATCTGGGCAAAGGGTATGTGACGATGTCTTGACATCAGAAGACATGCTTCAATAGGTCAATGGGAGGTGTAGTGAATGAGAATGGCATCCAAATCATTATACTCCACACACACAGACATAGGTTGCCAGTACTAACATGCATGAGTGCATTGCTTCACAGGTGTGTAGTAGTTGACTGTGCCAAAAGGCTGTACAAGGCTAGGTAAAGTGTATACCTTGGCATCAGGCCACATGAAAATTGTCTGCAGTGTGGCTCAGGGGTGTAGTGTCTGGATTGGCCCACACAGGTGGGTATTGTAGTCACCATGCAGTCATTTGGGTTACTATTGTGGGTGGCTAGTGCTGCGCAATGCTTGCCGTGTATGTGTTCTATAGTCCATGACATGGATGGTGTCTAGGATGTGCACACGTCCCACATGCATGTTCTGTTACATGTGGAAGTGTACCTGGAGTGTCCGGGGTATATTGTCTACACAGATTATTATCATCTGTGCTATTTCTGGCCTCATGTGGTGAGAACTGTCAATGGACACCAGGATGACCCTGCACCTACATTGACAGCATGATACAGGTATTCCCTGGTGTCAGCGGCATCTGTCCATGCAGGGCATGTGTATAAGGCATGGTATGTCCTTTGTGAGTTACATTTGCTGGCACTACAGTTGTTGGAGGCGTCCAGTGGGGAACATAGTGAAGGAGCACTGTATGCAATTATGTGCCTATTGTAAGGATGGGACAGGGTGCCATGCCCTCTGTAGTCTGCTGCAATCACACCATGGTTACTATCTGTGGGCAATATGCGGGGAACTACCAACATAGTGGTTGTTGACTAGCCAAGTGTGTTTGTGTACGAGACATGGGTTGAGAGTGTTCTCTGGGTAATACAAGGGTTGCTTAAATTGTTCACCAGGCCTTGATTTCACATGTAGGGGTATGGATTGTCAACCCCAGCTTCTCTGCTGTTTGACATCTGTTATCCTTGTAAGGTGGACATTGTGACATATAATAGGCCCATCATATAAGAAATTTGCAAAACCCACTCCACAATGAGTCCAGTTGTTACACACTCACAGCCACCTCCACTCAGAATATGAACGACAAACACACACACGCACATCTCACAGTTGCCATGTCTAGGATTGGAACTCCTACCTAACTAGTACATCAGACTACAGCATTACGCAGTTATAGCATGCACCACAGAGATTACTGGGCTACTTTTCTCCAAAGGTGCATTTCAAAGTGAATGACATCAGCAGGCTTGCCAAAGGAGGTCAATGAAGGTTGTAGTGACTGTGAATGGCTTCAAAAGCATTACTCTCTACACAGACAAACACACACAAACATCCACGCTTGCCATGTCTGGGAATAGAACTCCTTCCTAACTAGTATATCATACTACAGCATTACACAGTTATAGGACACGCCATGGAGATTACTGGGCTACTCTTTCCCCAAAGGTGTATTTCAAAGTGAATGACATCAACAGACTTGCCAAAAAAGGGCAATGGAGGTTGTAGTGACCGTGAATGGCCTCAAAAGTATTGCTCTCTACACAGACAAACACCCACACTTGCCATGCCTGGGAATAGAACTCCTATCTAACTAGTATATCACATTACAGAATTATTCAGTTATAGGACACGCCACAGAGATTACTGGGCTACTATTTCCCCAAAGGTGCATTTCAAAGTGAATGACATCAACAACCTTGCCAAGGTTGGGCAATGGAAAGTGTAGTTCATAGGGTCATACGTTGATACTAGGCTATTGACCCTAGGGCCTATACATGCCTAGACATGACAATTCCCTGACTATGACTTCCCACAATATTTACTTCCCTGCACCCATCTAGCAGGGCAACTGACATGATCCCAGAAGTAAATTTTCCATCTCCCATCCAATCGTCCAGGTTCCTTTTGAAGAGGGCCAAAGAGGCACTCTACTTGACATTTATGGGCAGTCTATTCCAGAGTCTGGGGAGTCTCTGGGTCAGGAACACATCCCTCCTGCATGTATTGTTCATTGTGATGACAGGATTTGAATCCCTGGAGCATGTGGCTGTGAGGGTTTGGAATTCTCTAAGTGTAGCGTGTCCAACAGCTGTGGGTTTGACATGGTATGGTATGTTAAGCAGAGATCGCCTCTGAGAACACAATACATATCAGAGTATAGCTGGATGATTTTCAGATGGTCAACATAGGGCATCTGGTTTAGGCCTGTGGATCATTTTGTGAGGTATGCCTGCAGCCTCTCTACTTGTTGCAGATGTCTTGTGAGGTACATACGTAATGGACCATTGTAGTCTGTACTGGGTCTACTGAGAGGTGACTACAGTGGGACAATGGCCTCCTTTTCCTGGATGTAAAGCCCTTAGTGGGAGGTGTGCCACATAGGTGGGTTCCCTGACTGTTGTGGCGATGTGGTTATCAAAGGTTAGACCACTGTCCACCTGTGTCCCTAAGTCTGTTATCACACTTTAGGTGTTTAGTGTACTGCCACCTATGTGGTACTTCACAGGTACATGTCCCTTCACAACGGGGATTACTATATATTTCTTGGCACTGATCTTGAGGCCATGGCTCAGACACTAAGCATGTCTTTCTGTAAGGCTCTTCTGTAGAATATCCACATAATGTGGGGATTCAATATTGGCTCCCAGTGTGCAGTCATCTGCGACCTTTGTTTGCCAGTGTCCCTTACTCTTGGACTGTACTTCAGAGCAGTAGATGCCAAATAAGGGTGGTGCCAGGATTGAATCCTAAGGTACTCCAACTGTCACTTGTCTGGGGCTCAGGTTGGTGTCACCTACATTTACAGTATGGGTTCTGTCAGTACAGCAGTTGACAGCCCATTGGGTGACATTGGGATTAATGGCCACCTTGATACATTTATCTATGATTCCAGACTGTGGGATGGTGTCAAAGGGCTTGGCAAGCTCCAGAGAGGCTGTGTGAGCCACCTTACCCTCATCCACAGCTCTGGAGACAGATTCACAGTTGTCATTCAGGTTGAGGTGACATGATCGGCCCTTCACAAACCCAACTTGGTTAGGGTCCAGTGTTTGCAGGTTGCCTATGCCTTTGTTTTAATTTCCATAATAATACATTCCATGGCCTTGCAGATCAGGCACATAATACTGCTGGGGATGTAGTTCCCAGGATGCAAGGTGGATCTCCCCTTGTGGACTGGAATAACTGTAGCTGTGCGCCACACAGTGGGCACGAAGCCTGAGGTGTGATTACAATTAGACATGACATATAGGTGAGGTGCCAGTTCAGTTTGTAGCTCATATAGTACACAACCAGGAATGTTGACTGGTTCCATGGCTGCTGTTGTCATAGCTCTGTAGAGTGTGTTTTTTACCTATGTGGCCGTTATTACCGGAATATAGTAATCTATCCATGTTGAGGTGGGCCCTTTGGGGGTTGGGACGGGGGTGCAGTTGGCACTGAAATCAATCTGCCAGGATATTCACAATATCCCTGGGAGCAGTAAATTTAATACCATGCTGCTGTAGCTCACAACAGTTCTGAGCATTGCCATTTAGATTCCTCAGATAGCTATGGAAAGGCTTGCAGTTATCTTTGGCTATATTATGTTCGTAACTAGCTTTGGTGGATGTTATGAGGGATCTCTGCCTCTTACTGTAGCTGGTAAGGGAGTATTTTGCATCCTGGAAATTCCCCCATTTCGGCAACAGTTTCCTCCTTTTGTTGTACAGTATGTTTATGGCAGGGGGCCACCACATTGGTTTCCTTTTCTTGGTGGAGAGCATCTTAGTTCAATATTGGATGGCACAATTCATACACGAGGGGATGTGATCATACAGTACCTTCATGTATGATTCAGCAGTCATCCTTTCAGTTCCCATCTGCATGGGTCTAATGATGTTATTCACGTCTGACATGTGTAGCATGACATTGGCTTTGGAGATGTGTGTTACAGAGGCTTCCTTACTGGTGTGTGGGGATGGATGTTGATGTTAAGGGTGATTGGGGTGACCATAGGTGTGGAGCATTGATTTCCTATGTTAGTAATGATCAGGTCTAGGATATTTGAGCTCCTGGAGGGACTATGGGTTACTTGATCCAGGGCATTGGGAATTATGACTTCCAAGAATCGTTGGGCACACTTGTTGGTACACAAGTAGCTTTCCCAGTTAATGGCAGGGTAGTGTAATTCACCCAGTATTAGGGTGTTTGCTTGTATCATAATATTTTACAGTATGTTTCAAAGGGTGTAGTGGGTATCACGGGGCATGGAGGATCTGTAGCAAGTTATACAATTTGGAATGCAGTCTAACCTACTGTTAGTTACACCGGGGGTATTTCAGACACATTCTGTTGGGCAAGTAGCCTACTGGTGTGAATATCCTTGGTGAATATGGACACTCCTCCAACTTTATTGTTCTGGTCCTGGTTTGGTGGCCAACAGGTGTGGTGAGAGCTGTACCTGGTATTGCAAGGGTGCTCTCTGGAGGCTTGGATCAGGTCTCTGTTACTGCCCAGTTATCAAAGTAAAAATGAAAAAGCAGCAAACCAAAGACCAGGAAGGAATTGGACCACAAAACCACCCTTTAAATACTTGTCATGTGCAAAATATCATCCAATGACAAAATGGTTCAAATAAATTATTTAAATAGCCACTGTGAAGTCATGAAAATTTAAAAATACACTACAAACTTTTCTAACATTGCATATGTATACAAACATGAAAAATGTATACATATATATATATACATATATATATATATATATATATAGTCAACAATAAACTACTACACAGTGTTTCATCAAATAAAGCCCATTTTGTGAAGAGCTTGGCTCACTACATCAAAGCCTGTGTAACTGAAGAAAACACTTGGTGGTAATAGTTTCATTTAGATCTGGAGGGTAGTCTGCGCTAAGCTATCTGCCATTTAGTTTCCCTACATCCTAATAAGGCTTTAAAATTACCCACCAAAGGATCACAAACTACTTTGTCTAAAACAAAGAATGTAAATTTCTTAAAACTGTTACATAACAAAAGATGTCATGCAGTGCATTATTCCTGTCTTTGTTTCTCACTGCCAACACATGTTCATAAATCCTTCTACTTAGTGACCTAATGGTCTTGCCAACATAAAAACTTGTACAAAAATTACATACTGTGAGATAAACAATCCTCACAGAATCACATGTAAACCTGTCCTTTGCCCAAATAAATTTCTTGAAATGTTTTCAACTCAACAGAACCTGAATTGGCTATGTATCTACATTGTCTGCAATGACCCCAAGCAAAAGTCCTAACAGGGTCATTTACCTCATTGTGTGATGTCTTAGAAGTACTTTCAAGTATACTTCTTATGTTACATACGTTTTTATAAGTGAACAAAGGCTCATTACCCAGGACTTTCACCAGTTCAGAATGTCCAAGCAACACCTTCCAATTTTCCTTAATAACATGTCCATTCCATCTGAAATGGGCAATAGGAAGGCAAGCTCAAACACCTTGTTGTTTTGATTCACCCTACTTGCTACACTGAAATTGGTTCTCAAAATGAGGCTAGATAAATTGTCTCTGAGAGTTATAACTTCAGCAACAATGTTACATAACCAAAACAAATCATATCCTCTGGCTGTAAAAAATCCAGTCAGTTTGTTAACCCCACCTTCAAAAACAGAATCTTCACTGATCAAATGACTCAACCTTATAAGTTGTCCCTTGACAACCCCTCTTTTCATATGTTGGGGTAGGTACTGATTGACAAAGGTCGAGTTCCTGTGGATACTACTACTGAAACTAAAACCGTCATCAAGTAGTTCCAAATGAATTATCAGTGTAACGCCTGTAAAATAAAATGTTCTTAGCCAAAGGATGTGTCACAAGAAAGTTCATCTCCCACATAGCCATAACTAGATTAGCAAAAGAGGGAGCCACTCTAGAACCCATGGCCACACCAGAGATTTGCTGAAAAAAATTAAAAATACTAGTCCCAAACTTAAAAAACTTACTTTCCAAAATCATTTCCATCAAGGCACACAAAGTGTTAATCTTAACATTGTCAAAGTCAGTATAACCAGTCAAATATTCCCTAAATAAATCAATTCCAAATTCTTGATCTATACTTGTATAAAGGGAAGTGACATCAAGTGTTACAAAAAAATATAGTTGACATATCAAAATTTTCCAAATTAAATTCACGTAACAACTCTAATAGATGCCATGAATCTTTTAAATGAAACCTTGAACTTTGAACAATAGGGTTCAAATTTTTATCGAACCAAATAGAAATTGTTTCAGTCTTAGAGTATGCTGCTGAGACTGTGGGTCTAAAGGGGGGGGGGGGGCACTTCTGTTTTTGTAGACTTTAGGAATACCAAAGAGAACTGCTAACTTTGGATGTTCAACCTGTAAATACATGTATACTGAGTGTCCAATATTACCTTGACAAAATAAATCAAATAATAAAGTGTAAATACACTTGAAACACAATAAAACTTCATTTATATTGACATGTTTGTAGTTTCTATGGTCACTCAAAAGTTGTAGCAAACCATTGTCATAGTCCACAGTATACATAATGACTTGGGCCCCACCCTTATCTGCCTTCATTCCTCTCAGATTCTTGTTAGTAGCCAAGTCAATTAATGCTTTCCTCTCTCCCCGAGTAAGATTATCAGTACTGTGGGACCATCTACTAATGTCCCTGAAATGCTGTTCAAATAGTGTACCAAAAACTTGTAAGGAAGAGCATAAGGCAGGATTATAAGTACTTCTACATTTACATTGTTCTGTGGGTAAAACAGTAGACAAACCATCAACAATGAACTTCAAATTCAACTTTAAGTATATCTTAAAATCCACAAACGAATTGACTATATTCACTTTGTTGGAAGGAATAAATGTAAAGCCACGCCTTATAGGTGTCATCTGTTAAGTTAACATCAGACAAATTTAAAATGTCTATACAAAAATTTAAGTTCTGTTTTTGTCGTTTCTGTTCCTGTTGTTCCCTTGTTCTTTCTTGTGTGTGGCCTGAACTTCTTTTGACCACCTTGGGGGTTCTCTGCACCCCTGATTTGTCCACTAAAAAGGTCCATTCATTGTGGACACAGCAGCACCAATATTGGGAGAATTATTAACAACATTCATGTTGCCAGCAGCACACCGACTAGAAACAGAAGTAGAAGCAACTGCCTCTGTAAGACCATTAGTACTATCAAATGCACCAGTTGCTTTCACAGTTTGTACTGATGTTAAACATTTAGGTAAAGGATAGGCAGCCTTGTCTTTATAGGCAGCCAAGCCCCACTTCAGTTTTCTTAGTTTTCAATTAATAATGGGCACCCTCTGTCTATCTACTTTGATGGAAATACCATTATATAAAGTGGAAAAGTGATGGAAACATTCAGAACCATAACTTTCATGTCCAGAGTTTCCATGTCAGTTAGTAATATTACATTTATAATGGGCAACCAGCATTTTCATCAGGGCAACACCAGTACTATTAAAACATTCAGTCAATTGCTGGTACAGTGTCCCTTGTTGAACGCAGTTAGGAAATTTAAATAATCTTAAGCCAAGAGGTACACAGCAGAGTCTTACACATTTTTCTAAATAAGCCACTTCTAACTGCAAAGAAATCATTTTTAAGGAAAGTTTTTCTAAAGAAAATGTAATTTTTGCAAATGTCAGACTCATCTGAGCAGCTGCTTTCAGTAATGGCACTTACTTGTATTTCATGACTGTCCAATTTTAAGGGGTTTTCAAACTCACTAAAAACATGAGAAACCACATCTTTATGTGAAATTGTGCCAGCTGGTCCCACCAGCACCATTAGGATGAAAAATACCATCACTGAATGAAGAAACACCTCCATCTTTGTTTTCCCCAGCCAACTGACCGAGGGATTGTTGCACTGAAGTCAGCACACTACTAGCAATATTACACTGTAGCTAAACTCCTCCTCCTTGGTTTCCTTGACAACATGAAAAGCCTTCATGGATAGCAGCAATAATGTTGTCCATAAAAGATTCATTAGACACAAGGGATTTGTCTAACACTGAATGGGTGGTTAAGTTCAATAAACAGTCCTGTGTAAGCTCACTTTCTGCCATAATGCTGCCCAAACATCTCCAAATTCAACCAAAAAATTGCTAAACAGCTCCAAAGAACAAAGTAAAAATGAAAAAGCAGAAAAAAAAGACCAGGAAAGAACCAGACCACAAAGCTTATAAGCTTTCGTTTGCTTAATAAAACACCACGAACATCATCAGAATAAATACAAAAACTTGAAACCACCCTTTAAATACTTGTCAAGTCCACAAATGCAGAAGCCCCCCCCCCCCCCCCCACTTTGGACCCATAGTGTCAGCAGCATACTCTAAGACTGAACCAATTTCTATTTGGTTAGATAAAATTTTGAACCCTATTGTTTAGAGTTCAAGATTTTATTTAAAAGATTTGTGGCATCTATTAGAGTTGTTACGTGAATTTAATTTGGAAAATTTTGATATGTCAACTATATTTTTTGCAACACTTGATGTCACTTCCCTTTATACAAGTACAGATCAAGAAGTTGGAATTGATTTATTTAGGGAATATTTGACTGGTTATACTGACTTTGACAATGTTAAGATCAACACTTTGTGTGCCTTGATGGAAATGATTTTGGAAAGTAATTTTTTTAAAGTTTGGAACTAGTATTTTTCAGCAAATCGCTGGTGTGGCCTTGGGTTCTAGAGTGGCTCCCTCTTTTGCTAATCTAGTTATGGCTATGTGGGAGATGAAATTTCTTGTGACACATCCTTTGGCTAAGAACATTTTATTTTACAGGCGTTACACTGATAATTTGTTTTTTTTTGTGGCAAGGGAACCATGAGTTTCCAGCTATTCTTGTAAGACCTGAATTGTTCAACGACTTTTTTTGAACTTTACTCTGGGAGGGTTTGGGAAAACAATATACTTCCTGGATACTCATTTGGAACTACTTGATGACGGTTTTAGTTTCAGTAGTAGTATCCACAGGAACTCGACCTTTGTCAATCAGTACCTGCACAGGGACAGTCTTTAACCCCAACATATGAAAAGAGGGGCTGTCAAGGCATACCTTATAAGGTTGAGTCATTTGACCAGTGAAGATTCTGTTTCTGAAGGTGAGGTTAACAAACTGGATTTTTTACAGCCAGGGGATATGATCTGTTTTGGTTACGTAACATTGTTGCTGATGTTATAACTCTCAGAGACAGTTTATCTAGCCCCATTTTGACAGGCAATTTCAGTGTAGCAAGCAGGGTGAATCAAAACAACAAGGTGTTTGAGCTTGCCTTCCCATTGCCCATTACAGATGGAATGGACATTATTAGGCATGTTATTAAGGAAAATTGGAAGGTGTTGCTTGGACATTCTGAATTGGTGAAAGTCCTGGGTAATGAACCTTTGTCCACTTATAAAAAGTTGTGTAGCATAAGAAGTATACTTGAAAGTACTTCTAAGGCATCACACAATGAGGTAAATGACCCTGTTAGGACTTTTGCTTGTAGTCATTGCAGGCAATGTAGATACATAGCCAATTCAGGTTCTGTTGAGTCGAAACATTTCAAGAAAGTTATTTGGGCAAAGGACAGGTTTACATGTGATTCTGTAGGGATTGTTTATCTCGCAGTATGTAATTCTTATACCAGTTTTTATGTTGGCAAGACTATCAGGTCACTAAGTAGAAGGATTTATGAAAATGTGTTGGCAATGAGAAACAAAGACAGGAATAATGCACTGGCATGACATGTTTTATTATGTAACAATTTTAAGAAATTTACATTCTTTGTTTTAGACAAAGTAGTTTGTGGTCCTTTGGTGGGTAATTTTAAAGCCTTATTAGAATGTAGGGAAACTAAATGGCAGAGAGCTTTAAGTGCAGACTACCCTCCAGGACTAAATGAAACTATTACCACCAAGTGTTTTCTTCAGTTACACAGGCTTTGATGTAGTGAGCCAAGCTCTTCACAAAATGGGCTTTATTTGATGAAACACTGTGTAGTAGTTTGTTATTGCTGACTATTATATATATACATTTTCATGTTTTTATACATATGCAATGTTAAAAAAATTTGTAGTGTATTTTTAAATTTTCTTGACATCACAATGGCTATTTAAATAATTTATTTGAAGCATTTTGTCACTGCATGATTTAATTAACATGACAAGTATTTAAAGGGTGGTTTCAAGTTTTTGTACTTATTCTGATGATGCCTGTGGTGTTTTATTAAACAAATGAAAGCTTATAAATTTTGTGGTCCGGTTACCTCCTGGTCTTTGGTTTGCTGCTTTTTCATTTTTACTTTGTTCTTTGGAGTTGTGTTGTACAGTTATCGATGTTCTCCATTTGTAGATGTGGGTAGTGACTGTGAATGGCCAAAAAAAAATGATCCCTACACAGACTTTTACACTTGCCATGTCTGGGAATAGGTTCATAGGTAGGTACTAGGCTATTGGCCCTAGGGCCTATACAAGCCTAGCCAAAAAGGTACCCTGGCTTTCGCCACCCAAGAAAATTATTTTCCTGTGCCCCTGTCAAGCAGAACCACAGAAGTGATCCCCGGGGTGAATTTCCTATTACCCATCCAATCATCAAGATTTTTCTTGAAGAGTGCTAATGAGGAGCTCTGACATAGATAGGAAGTCTGTTCCAGAGTATGGGAAGTCTCTGGGACAGGAATCTATCCCTCCAGCATGTTCTGTTTATTGTGGTGACAAGGTTTAGGTCCCTAGAGCATGTAGCTTGGAGGGATTGGGATTTCTTTAAGTGGAGCATGTCCAACAGCTCTGGGAATAGCACTCTTACCTAGCAAATTTATCACACTACAACATTACACAGCTATAGGACACGCCACAGAGATTACTGGACTACTTCTTCCCAAAAGGTGTATTTCAAAGAGAATGACATCAGCAGGCTTGTCAAAGAAGGGCAATGGCAGTTGTAGTGACTGTGAATTGCCTCAAAAGCATTGCTCCCTACACAGGCAAACAAACAAACACACACACACATGCGCACACACATATCCACACTTGCCACGTCTGGGAATAGAACACTTACCTAACTAATTTATCACACTACAGCATTAAGCAGTTATAGGACATGCCACAGAGATTACTGGGCTACTCTTTCCCCAAAGGTATATTTCAAAGTGAATAACATCAGCAGCCCTGCCAAAGTAGGGCATTTTAAATTGTAGTGAGTGTGACTGGCCTAAAAAGCATTGATCCCTATATAGACAAACACACACACACACACACACACACACACACACACACACACACACACACACACACACACACACACACACACACACACACACAGTTGCCATGTCTGGGATTAGAACTCCTACCTAACTTGTATATCACACTACAGCATTATGCAGTTATAGGACATGCCACAGAGATTACTAGGCTACTCCTTCCCTAAAGGTGTATTTCAAGGTGAAGACATCAGCAGGCTTGCCATAGTAGGGCAATAGGGAGTGCAGTGTGTGTGCATGGGTCATAATCCATTCATCTAGAGGCAGACACACAACACTCAGGCACACACAGGTTTATATTCCACAGGTACATGTGTACAACTGCTAGATGACTACTGACTTGTGCAGTCATGTTACACAGTTAGCACAAGCACCACAGACACTATAGTGCTGAGGGATACCAGAGGCAAATGTCTACGGTGATTGTCATTTGCACATCATGTGGTTTTAGCCAGTTGGATGTGTGTTGGGTGGGACAGGCCTCATGATGGAAGGCTCTTTGTCACTGTCACTCTCTTCCACACATCTATGTATGTGTATTTTTGGCCTATTATAGTGAGTTCTCCTTGGCTATATGTGAGTATTCCTATCTAATGTGTGTGCAAAGAATGACTGGTGTGTACTGAGGAGTGTATGCACTAACATCTGCGACTGTCAGATATGTATGGTCCACTGTTGTTGCCAGACATGGGCTTAATTTCTTTAAGTGTGGGAGCATGCCCAGTATGACCTTCTGTATTGAATGTGTGAATCCATTCCAGTAGATTGTACTCCAGTGTAGACTTTTGTGTTCTACACCTACAGCTAACAGCCTGTTTCTGCAGGATATCTGTAGATCGGTTGACAATATGGGGTCAAAATGGGCAAAGGATAGTGGGTTACTATAGGTAATTGTGTCTGTGCTGCTTCTGCTACATGGTCTTGGTGTTAGCAGAGATATTCAGACATATGTACTGTTTTACACCGTGATGTTTTATGTCATCAACTACTGTCAGGTATGCATATTTGCTTGCAGTGATGTCCTGGGAAATGCACTCGAAAAAAGAAGAACCAAACTATCACAAAGATGTCCTGGGAAATGCAGGGTGAATGCAGCTGTGTCCAGTATTGTGGTCAACAGCCTACATATTCTTGCACAATCATGCCATTCTGGAGGGGAAGCTGCAGACACTTGCTGCTGGGTCTGTGTAAATGGTTCAGCACCTTGGTACAGTGGTAGCAGAGGATCCCATGCTTGTACATCCATCAACATGACAGTATGGCCATATCCTGCTGTGGCCATACCTCACAGCTGTACAGATTCACGCAGGTTACCCAGAGGCAGGGGTCATAATTCTGGACATTACCCCTTCACATTGTGGCTTACGAGCAGGTTTGTAGCCACCCATTCTTGTGTTTGCAGCCAGGGTTAGTATGTGCATACAGCTGAGGTTCGGACTTCACACACTCCATGCCACCCAAGCTCCCACTCCCCCTTTATTATTCTGTCCTCTTCCATACATTATGCAAACATTATTTGATATGTTCCCTATAGTTATCCCCACATCCCAGCAGTAATTTGGTGTTGGTCCACAGTTCATGCAGTAGGACATGGTGGACATTGTACTGTGATTTGTCCACATGGCCTTGCATTTGGATTCTGTGGACTGTGTTATGTTATTTGGGAGTCCATGACATAACATACTTTGGCAGTACAGGTGAGAGACAGGCCTTTGGCAGAGGACTGTAGGCCATTTGGCAGTGATGCAGGCCAGCTGTAGCAGGTCATTGGAGTATGTCACTCCTTAAGTCCCAGACTGCAATACACTATATTCCCCAGGGGTGACAGGGTAGGTGTGCAAGGTGTTCATGCCAATACTTTCTGTCATTATTGATCCAGTGGTGTGGATGCTGGCAGGGAGCTGCTTACAGCTAGGGACACACCTGCATGGGACACCTGTTCTGCATGCTGCATTCTTTCATTATTGCCATACACAGGTGGGGGTCATATTGCATTCATTACCAACAGCAGAGATAAGACCAGAGAGGTACCTGTGGGTGGTGGTGGGGTGAGCTGGGTGCATGTGTGCTATGGACACTACTTGCATCTGACTCACAGATATACATGGGGCATTCCACTTATGCTGGCTTGTGCAGGGACAACATCTGTTTCTCAATACTTTATTTCTATGACCTTTGTTGTCTCCAGTGTTTGGCCAGATGACATCGGTATTCCTTACTACAAGCCCAAATAATGTGCTCCAAGCCTATATGTACAATTCCAAGGGTGTGTCCATTTGACAGTTACATATTATACACTGTCTGACTGGGGTACACCCCCTGTTTACTGCTTGTATATCTGGGCCGACATTCATGCCATGTCCATCTTTCAGATGGTGACACATGGTGACACATATTATTTCCAAACATTTACTATGGCTTACTGCTGGAATGTGTTTTGCTGGGAAAGCATTGTATTTGGCACTGCAGTTGTGAGAATTGGCCCTGTCATTGGCAGTACTGGGCAATGGCCACCAGGATAAACCTCACCATGCATACATACTGACCACTCTCACAATATACAACACACACCAACCTAGCACACACAGACCTGCATATTGTACACATGCTACAATCTATCCTGCTACCTTGGCCAGCTCAGGTAATCTGTGCTCCACTGTTATTATACCTACACATACATGTTACTGCATTTCTACATCAGATTGGGGGGAACACCTGACTGTTACTACATTTCTACATAAGATTGTGGGGCACACCTGACTGTTACTGCATTTCTACATAGGATTTTGGGGGGCATATCTGACTGTTTCTACATTTCTACATAGGATTGGGGAGGGCACACCTGACACTTGTACACATTTGCTATGACTGTACTGGTATTTCAGGTACTCCATTTCATTCTGTATTATAACCTATCATGCTGACTAGAGGCACATCAGTGTACTACAAGTCTTAGGTTTGATTGACCTACACTTTGGTTTCTGACTTCTTATCCTTCAGAACTAACACCCCGCTGCCTGACCTGTTGTAGTCTGTCTGTGTAGGTCGGGGGGGAGGGGTGTTCTCCATAGACATCAATCAGAGGCCTTAGCACAGCCTTTGTTCATATTTATCTACACCTGTCATGCTGGCTGAGACTGTTGTTGGGTATGTGAGCCTCCCTGACTGGCATGTGTGTGTCCTATGGACACACATGTGGCCTAGCACATTTCCTGCAGTGAGTTTTGTCACCTTGTCTAGTACTGGCTACTGTGGTGACACCAGTATTTGTTACAGATCTCATGCTGCCACTATAGATGTCTACTATCTGCTGGCATCCCATTCAGCCACCCAATTCCCTTGCATGCTCACATCCATACCATAGATACATATACTACTCCATTCGGCAGTTGGTAGGAAAAGTGACTTACCTTGTTGATGTGCCAGTACTGAGGATGGTGCTGGAGGGCTGACTATGTTGGATGCACATAGTGCACTCCCTATACATGGTTAAGCACAGGTAGTGTCATGTTTGGCATCCCTTTTACTGTATGTGCGAGTCAGAGAGAGGTGTCATTCCCTGGGTCCCTACCGTGTCAGTGCATGTGCTATGCATTGCCTCTTTGCCAAGGCCTGGGCATACTGGGCATGCTTCCTTCTGTCTACTGGGGAAGGCTCAGGTTGTTCCTCCTCTGAGTCACTCTGTGCCTGTGCAGGCCTTGGCAATGGTGGGGGGCTGTATGGCCCTGCCCCATGCTGTTCCTGCTGAAGCTGTTTCCGCAGGATCATATTGTGTAGCATGGCACATACAAGGACAATTTGGGTACATGGTGAGTACTGCAAGACTCCACCGGATGTGTTCAGACACCGGAACCATGACTTGAGGATTCTAAACACATGCTCTGTTATGATTCTGGTCCTTGCGTGTGCCTCATTATGGAGTTCTTGTTTGGGTGTGTGTGCATTTCTGATGGGTGTCATCAGCCTCGGCTCCAGTGCATAACCAGCATCCTCACTAGGTGACTGTAAGAGATGTCCCCATTGGCAAATCTCTGATACAGCTGCATCAGATGCCAGATGTGGGAGTCGTGATAGCTTCCAAGGCAGCCAGCACACACATTAATTATAATGCCTTGGACATCACACATGACCTGGCAGTTGATGGAGGGGAAGCCCTTGTGGTTGATGTAGACCCTACCCCACTCACCGGGTGGTACTTTGATGCATATGTGCATGCAGTCTATAGCACCCACTACCTCAGGGTATTCTGCTATTTGGTGGAAGAGATGCATATTGCTGGCCACCGCCTCGTGGGTGTTGGCGGAAATTTATGTGCTCTGCTGACATGGCATCCAGGAACTGGTGGAGTACCCTGGATGCTGATGCCTGTGAGATCCCCATGATATCCACAGTTGGCCTTTGGAAGGTACCTGTGGCTAGTATTCTTAGGCCTACACATACCTTGGTATCCACTGGGATGGGTTTCCCTCTGTTAGTTCTGTGTGTGAGGTGTGGCCGGCACAGCTAAATAATTTGCTGTAGGAGGTCCCTGTCCACCCTATAGTGCTCCACTATCTCCAGCTCATGTAGCCCCTGGTAGGTTACCCTGGGTCTGTACACAGCATTCTCATCCTCACCACCCTCAGCCTCTTCCACATGTTGATTTATGATAGGTGCAGCAGCCCCTATCATTTTGTTGCTTTTGTTTGGTAAAATTTCCTCGCTTGTGTACACCGGTGGTGTAGAGTATGTGGGTAAAAACAGAGGGTAAGGTGTTTGCATAGTTTATAGTGGTGTGCTGGGCTGGGCTGGTTTGCTGCCTGAGTAATTGGGTGATTCTGATACATTTCACCTGCCAGCTATGCTAGTTCTTCTTGATTACCTTCCTACTGCTGTTTTCCCATCCCATTGCCTTCCTGTTTAAGGCCAGGGTCGCGCCACACAAACACAGTGCTCAGATGTGCACAGAGCTGCTATTTCCTGGTTTACTTTTTGTTTTTCCTTTAAAACCCAGTGTGTGGCGCACACACCCACTTAGGCAATGTAAAGAGTGCTAGGCAGCCTCAGACACACCCCCTTGCTTAGCTCTGCTAAGGTAAGGGCAAACCCGAGCCACAGGGCTCCAATAAGCTTACAGTATGCCTGACACCCCCCCCCCCATAATGTCAGCTAATATTTAGGCTTACAACATGGTATTCCTGCACTTACACGGTTGGGTGCTGGCTAGCAATGAGGGGAAATCTGGGATTCAGTATCATTCCCTTCATTTGCATAGGATTGCTTGCTAATGTATAGTTACAAGTCCCACACTGAGCCTTCCCCCTTAGCAACCACTATTCACTGGCCATGTTGTCTTCTGCCTGCCATTGAGTATAATGGCAACATTTTGATTTTGGATACAATGCTTATTTCATTTTTTTTGCCTGATCCTGTTTGAGCACCGCTGCCCTATGCTTAAACAGCCGAAATCAGCTAAAAAAAAATAAAAGTTATTTTTTTTTTATTTTGGCAACTGTTTTCTATGCCACTGGCCATATATTTGGCCATTGGCATGTTTTACAGATAATATACACCCTTTATTTGGAGCTGTCATGGCTCCATTTTGTAGTTTGCAGAAATGTACTCGGTTCCTAACCCAGTACATCTCTGCACACTACACTAGTCTTGCACGGCTGGCTGACAGCTTCCTGGATCACAAATTCACATCATTTGCATGGTTTTCACCTGCAAATGGGGTAATTTGCATACAGGAGCTGTGTCCATGCAGGAATAGTGCAGGAGCACTCATGCACGTCCCTGGAGCTTATTCCTGTATCGCACGATGGCCATATTGCCTCCAGCAGCTCCTGCACTATTCCTGCACACCGTGCAGAGCTTGCTGAATCTGGGGGAATGTTTAACTTTAAACGTCACTATCACACTGACAAACAGAACTGTGTGCAAGACAGTAAGTTCAGTAAGACACCATGTTCCCATGGTGGAACATTTGAAAATGTACAGTCATGTACCTTAATGTTTCTTATTACTGATATGCCTCATATGTTGTAACAGCCTAGGTTAAAAACATTTAATACCCTTCCCCCATAAAATGTATTACAATGGCATATAACAGTGTTCTCCATACACTGACCTCCAGACTGTACAGGGCCACAGATGTTTTGCCAGCTGTAGCCCTCATATATATGGTCCCTACCACACAACATCACTGGAATGATAGCAGGAATGTCAGCACTAAATAATGATAGACCATTACCTATCAACCTCTTACTGCATGACATATGGACAAAGCCTGGTATATAGGTGGAGGACAGAGGCTGAAATGCATGGCCATATTTGAAATATTGCTGTTATACACTGTGAAAGTTGCTGGTGTTACAGGACTGGTTGCAACATGCCCTTACTCAGGAATATGAAGTCAGAAACATAAATGGATGCTGCCATGTACTGATAGCAATTAACAGAGAGAATGCCACTGATCTGTCAGGGACAAGATCTGTGTGGGGGACAGACAAAACATAACAGCCAATCCTCTGGCCAACATGTGGATAGGCCCACAGATGAGAGATATGCAGACAGATTGCACTCCATGCAAAACTAGCATGTACACACAAACCCTGTAAAACTAGCAATATTCAATGCATATAACAGCAATACTCACACACTGTCCCTAGGTCTGGAACCTTATACAAACGTGTAGTTGGCCTGTGTCCACAAGTCCTGTTGTAAGAGGTATAGCTACCTGCTGTCTGTAACACCACTGCCCACACACAGGAATGATGTCTTCCATACAGGAAAGGTAAAGGGGCAATGCCACATGATGTAGTTATTTATAGTAGTGGGCTGCTATGACACTGGCTATTAGAAGACCTGCACAGCTGCCTGCATGCAATTAGCAAGTGGGGAACAGCAATTGGTGCAGATAGCATCACCTGAACATGAGCATCACCTACAAAAGCCATGCTTCAACCTACTCAAACAAGCTCAATCCCAGTAGTGGAGAGAGAGAGAGAGTGACACCCCCCCCAAAAATAAACTCGAGTTACGAAACAGGAAGACATCCTGTACACAGAAGGAACCTGAAGATAAACCAGGTATGTGCAACATGTAAGCATGTAATTGAATGTAGTAATTGGTCTGTAAAAATGGGATAGATGATTATTAAAGCTGTATATGTGCCATCAATACTTGCTGTAATGATGTCCTGCTGAACAAATGCTATGGACATAGCATCTGGTTCTGTCTGTAGTGGGCCATACCTGTCAACTGTGCAGATCTGCACAGAATGTCAAGATTTAGCCATCATAGTGTTTGTTCTGTTCCTCCAAACATCTATATTACTCTGGCAAATAGCTGAAGGTAGAAGTAATGAAGTCATGACAGACACGAGTTTCAGACCCCACCACCTTCAGAACAGTCATGGTAATGTGAAATGTATCATGCACAAACTTCATAGGTATGTAATAGGCATATCTGCGATCTGTCCCTATATATGCCCCACTAATGTTAGGCTTTGTCCACATGTGATGCTCTAAGAGGTGGATAGGTTGGGTCACAGCTGAGGAGCCTGACACACCCTGGGAAAGGACAGCTCACATATGGCACCCACTAGGGTGTCTGTCAAACAGTCATGTCTGTTAATGGGATGTTGCCCATATCCATATGTTACCTGTGAACATGAGTATTCTACATCTTTGTATTGTAAATCTAGGATACCTTTATAGGGCATGAGCATAGTAAAGCACTGTTGTAGATGTGTGTGTTACACTGCATGTGATATATTGAATTGATAACATTCAACTGTACAGTGTTTTTCTGGACAAAGTTCATAGTTGTGACAGATATATGTAGTCACTTACACATATACTTGTGTTATGGCAGCTATATTGATACGTTATCAAAATTGACTTCCCTGTGTTATCACCCAGTGAGGTGGACCAATGACCAGAAGTCCTGGTATAACAGGTTGAGATGTATGATTGAGCTTCAAGACTATAAATACAGTGTGCCATAATGACATAGAATATAAATGTGTATCGGGTATCCCCTGAGCATGTGTATGTATGTGTATGCTCAGCTGAAAGGCACAAAAGTAATAACATGGATCACAAGCAGTCCAGAAAATAGGATGTGCATGTTGCACATGTGTGTAATATCACTGTCACTGCATACAACAAAATAAAATGTATACTGCTACTGATTGTTGCATTGCCATGAGACTGATATGGGTACTACAGTAGGCATTCTTATCACATAGTAATCAGAGAAGTGTACAACTGTGTTATGACCCACTGTCCATGCCTACCACTAACAGCTATATCAACACCCTTTTGGATGTGAAAGTGTACACAACCGTGATGGAATGCCAGGTCTGTGTGCTGTATGCCAATGAGACCACAGGAAGTCATGTCAAAAGATTTCTCACCTCAAATGTGACCTATAACCTGTACAATTCTATTGAAAAAGAAACACAGCTGTTTCATGGAAGGTGAGCAACCATTGCCAAGTGAAGATGTGATATGATGTTAGAGTACAAAGACAAATGGATGCTGCAATCATCTCCGCAGGTGTTTGCACAACATACCAGCATAAGGGTGTGCACACACATTCAATTGGCTTACTGTACTGAATATTACTTCCCATATGCTGGAAGGACAGGTTCATAACCCAGACACTGCCCATGTTATGGAATAGACCTCCCATACATGTCAAGCAGAGCACCTCACTGGCCATCTTCAAGAGAAATCTTGATGAGTGGATGGGAAATAGAAAATTCACCACAGGGATCACTCCAGTGGCTTTACTCAACAAAGGCACTGGGAACTAATGTCAAGTGGCACGATGCCAAGGTAATCCCATGGGCTAGGCTTGTAAAGGCTTCAGGGCCATTAGCCTAGTACACACCTATGAACCTATATGTTTCCACAGGACAGGTTATGTTGCCTATTGAACTGAGCAGGCTATAGTACACATCACAGGTGGGGATTGTGTTGTCATATGCTTTTGTGGGGTCATGTTCCAATTGCACAAGTACCATGCATTGTAACAGGGGTGTGTATACTTCATATCCACTGTAGCTATATGGAATCAGCAGTACCTTACCTGTAAAACCATCCTCCACCAATGATAGAGTAATCCCCCTTGGTGGACAGCACCAAGACACAAAGCACATAATAGGTTGCTATAGTGGCTGCACAGGGACACATAGGTGCAGACCACAACTTGGAAGCAAGTGCACCTCTGTCTGAGCAAGCATGTAGGTTCACAGGTGACTTCCTGTAAGGCTGACTATGACTAGAAATCAGACATATGCAAACCACCAAGGCCAGTTGCAACCATGTCTACACATATGTATGCAGTCTCAGAGCCAGTAACACAAGTCAACCTGTACTGGGGGAAAAGCACACCTCATACAAACATGCTATGGATACAGGATACCTGCATCAGACAAGATAGATGGGAACAGTGACACCCTGTCCACAACAGTAGCACAGGGGGATATGCACATCACCCACAATCCTGCCCACATCAGTGGTGAGCATGTTCATAATACCAACTGATGACAACAACAGTAAGTCTCCATGGAGCATAAGAACATCACAGTTTGCCTCCTACATGAACACAGACATGTGCTCACAGTCCCATCAAACACTACAGTCAAACACACTCATGCCACCATCCATACACCATCCACATGGAAGATGGCCACTGTCATCCCTCTACACAGAACTGAATGGTGTGTAGTGGATTATACCATTAAGTGTCCAACATTGGGGGAACTGGACAAGTCAGGGCCAGGAGTGTAATGCAAGATGTACAAGCCATGATAGCTTACAGTGTTATGGTATAGTTTGGATTATTTGCAACTAATACCCATTGTTGATGTGCACATGGACAACTGTATGAGATCCTCTGATCTTTTTCCTGTTTATGTCTTCAGGTACAATGTCCTGGGAATGCCTGCCTGCATACACACCCCTGGAAAATAATGCTATAATCCAGTTCCTCATAGTCCATCATGCCATCCTCTTTGGGTGCAGGGCCCAAGATCTGCAGGAGAGGACCGCCCTCTGGAATGAGCTCATCCACAGGGTAAATGATGTCGGCCTGCACAACCACAATTATGAGCAGGTGTAGCATCACTGCACTGATCTGATCCACCATGCCCATCAGCATGCTGCTGCAGTTAGGAGGGACCAGCTAGCCACAGGTGGGGGTCATGCCATCTAGCCCCCACTGACATATGCTGTGGAGCTCCTCACCAGCCTTGGGGCACCCACCCACCAGCCAAGCCAGCAAGCTGAAAACAGCATTTTGGAGGTGGGTGCTACCCACACAATGGACGAGGAGCGTGCAGGTAAGACCACAAGGCAAATTAGTGGACCACTGTTGCTTATCCATTTTCATCTGTAAAGTATCTACATGCATATGTCAGATAACATAGTCTGTTGCTGCAGTGTAGTAATGAACAAATGTGCATAATCTCCAGTATTGTGGGTTTGTACTGTTGATGTGCTGAAATGCTGCTCTGACCTTGTACCAATGCCACAGGTGTGGCTACTGACATTATGTCTCTCACACAACTATTTAGGTCCCTCTGGTATACAACTGGGGCAGCAGCCTGTAGCTGGTGAGTATGGAGTTGTTTTGTTCAGGTTTGCCAATACACCTGCCATGTTATGGCCATGCTATTTGCCATGCACACATTTAACACACCTACCTACAATGCATACTGTACATGTTCACTTATTGTTGCTGTAACTGCACTGCATCACAGTGGTCACCATGGTGGCATATCTGTAGGGTATGTAAGAGTCCTGCAGTATACCTAACAACCTGTTAGTGCAAGATGTATGGACAGAGATGAACATAATGGTGGGGCAAATGGCCTACACTAGGGTCATGTCTGAAACATTACCCTTATACAGTGGCTACAACAGTGTATACACCACTACTACAATGGCAACTGTTCCTGATCTAAACAACGGCAAATCACAATACCACATTTCACACCTTTTACAACCTGTAATGTGATCCCAACATGAGCAATGAATGTGTAATATGGAATCCTATATTAGGACAACAAATATGGGGAATACATACCTTAACAAACACTGGAAGCATATGTGTGCACACACTCCAAATAACATATTGTGGAAGCAGCTTGTGAGATACTGACAGCATTCACTCTTCTTGAGTACACACCTTCCATCAAGTACAGGGCCTCAATGTCACACCAAGTAATGGTCTGCTGTCTAAGAAGTATGCCCATGATATTTGCCCACTCACCTGCTACAGAGGCAGCCGTGGCTTGCACACACCTTACAAACCATGAAATGGATCCCATATCTGAAAGGTAGCAATTAGGAGTGGGAAAAGTAGCCTTATCTCACCATTGCATATTCCAAGGGAAAAAAGTACAGTCATGTATGTGTGTATGAAGTATGGGACAACATTAATGTAGAAAATAAACAGATGCCCATCCAAAAACAGATGACAACACATATTGCAAACTGGTCATGGAGGCTGCCCAGAAACATGCAGCAACACTGAGGGACTTGCAGGAATGTCTAGCAAGTACTGCCTGTGCAGTACCTGTGTAGACAATTGCCTGGAATCTGCATAAGTGTGGGCAATGGGTTAAGGTAATCAGATGGAAAAGTTGTTCCACAGGAAACATCATAAAGGGCTCTCTACAGGTAGAATATGCATAACATCAGGTCTCCCAAAGGCATGTTGCAATGTGTGATGGTATCATGAGACCAAGGCTGAAACCTACAGACAGTATTCATAAAGATACATGTGGTCCACAAGCAACATATCACTCCACCTCAGGGCCACCATCCACATTTTTACCTTGCTGGTGCCAGTGTAAACCTTTAGGGTTGCTGTTCATTAGCAGGAACTAGGCCAGTAGACATGGTGTTCAGACATAATAACAGTCATGTGTGGCCCATAGTTGTCAAGCATCTGTAATAAAGCTGAGGATACGGAGGGGTGTCATCCCGAAACACAACAGTGAACTGAAGCATACATCCAGTGCTCACTAAGAATGGCTGCATCTGAACACAGTCAAGGTCATGAATTGTGTCAGACATAACCCTGACTCCACAGCAATAATGAAGGCACTGTGTGACCTCCAAGGGCTGTGCTAATAAGCTGACCTTACAATCCAGCAGAGTTGGGGGACATTTGTAGGGTGGAGTATCCAAATAATGGCAAGTGAAGATGGGCTGTGCTAGTATACCCCTTCCAGGAACAGTGACTGCTGTAGTTCACTTAACATACTATTGCATTAAGGGTGTGCAAACTTATGCAACCCACATATTGTATGCATCTCATTCAGCATCTGCACGACTAACACATTTGTTTGATACTGCATTGGATTGCACTGGTCATATGTCACATATCAGGTGTGTGTAATGTTAACATATGCAGTATTGTGGCCCCATTGCATATCATGGAAGAGGCTGGCATGTCAACAAGGGTGTGTGCACTCCACATATCCACATTAAGATTTGAAGTTTGTCAGCATATTTGGATTTTCTTGCTCATACATGTACTGCTGATGATGAGATCTGCAAATCAGAGGTCAGGCATTAACTATTGACATCAGTCCTCATATCATCCCAGGTATGCAGGTATGTGTCAGACAAACACATAGGGGCTGTGAGCAACAGAGCAAACATAACTGACACACATATACATATTCAGCAATTGTGTGTACACTCATGAGGTATGGTGCACAGTACATGCCAGTGTGCTGTACAGGTGCACAGCAATACTGTGTACATGGGTGCAGTGTGTTCCAAGGGAAGGGGCATTACCTACTAACACAACTCATGCATCACAGAGATGTATAATGTTGGTAACAAAGATTGAGTATGGCTGCAGTGCATGCTGTTGAGCACCATATATAATGCATGTTGACTGTTGGGTAATGAGAGGTCTGTGTAATATCTTTGTGCCACCTCACCTGTAACTGTGTGTGTGTGTGTGTGTGTGTGTGTGTGTGTGTGTGTGTGTGTGTGTGTGTGTGTGTGTGTGTAGAGGTAAACCATAATGTACAGGTCTTAAATTTAAATTTTTTGTTTTCCCCTCACAGGTGGTGAGGTGGGGCAGGGTCCCTCCTGCAGGCAAACTGATGTTAATATCCATACAGACTCTGACAATGATGATAGGCATGGTTAGGTACAGACAGGGTTGCAGGGGCTGAAACTGTGCCATTGGTTGACATCCCACTTTTATCCACCCCAGCCCCGCACACAGTCCCAATGCCCATACATACCCCATCACCAGTGGCCATAGATGCAGGACAGTTGGTGGGTGTTTGCATGGAACAGGACAATGTGGGGACTATGGCAAGTGTGTCTGTACATAGCAGCCATAGCTGGATGACCGCCGAAGTACCACAGAGGCAGATGTACAGGGGGTGCTTGTAGGAGGGTTGCTGGCCATCATGCCCTGGTAGAAGTGCCACAGCAGGTTCTTAGGTTCATAGGTAGGTACTAGGTTATCGGCCCTGGGGCCTATACAAGCCCAGCCAAAAATGTACCCTGGCTTTTGCCACCCAAGAAAATTATTTTCCTGTGCCACTGTCGAGCAGAGCCACAGAGGTGATCCCTGGGATGAATTTCCTATTTCTCATCCAATCATCAAGATTTTTCTTGAAGAGTGCTAATGAGGAGCTTTGTTTGATATGGATAGGTAGTTTATTCCAGAGTATGGGAAGTCTCTGGGACAGGAATCTATCCCTCCGGCATGTTCTGTTTATTGTGGTGACAAGGTTTAGGTCCCTAGAGCGTGTAGCTCAGAGGGATTGGGATTTCTTTAAGTGGAGCATGTACAACAGCTCTGGGTTTGACATAGCTTTGTATGTTAGGCAGAGATCACCTCTGAGTAGGCGATAGGCGATGAAGTAAAGCTGGAGTGTTTTGAGATGGTCTGCGTAGGGCATCTGTCTGAGGCTGGTAATCCTCTTTGTGAGGTATTTCTGCGGCCTTTCCAGTTGTTGTAGATGTCTTGTGAGGTGCATACCAAAAGGGGCGTTGTACTCTATAATGGGCCTAATGAGTGATGAGTAGAGGGAAACAATGAACTCTTTTCTCCTGGATGAGAAACCTTTTGTGATGAAGTGTGCCATGTAGAAGGATTTCCTGACTACTGTGGCGATGTGACTATCAAAGGAGAGACTACTGTCCACCTATGTCCCAAGGTCTCTTATAACACTTTCGGTGTTAAGTATACTACCGCCTATGTTGTAGTTCATGGGTACAGAGTTTTTATCAAAGGGGATGACAATGCACTTTTTGGCATTGAGCATGAGGCCATGGCTTTGACACCAGGCATCTGTCTCAGTGAGGTCTTTTGTAGGATGTCCACATCGTTAGGAGTTTTGATTATGGCTCCTAGTTTGCAGTCATCTGCAAACTTCATTAGCCAAAGACCTCCTGTGTTAGCGTGTACTTCAAAGAAGTAGATACCAAACAGAAGAGGACCCAGGACTGAATCCTGTGGTACTCCACTTGTCACTAGTCTGAAGTCAGATTTGGAGTCTGCTACTTTCACAGTGTGGGTTCTGTCAGTGAGCCAGTTGGCAACCCATCTTGTGACATAGGGATTTATACCTAGTTTAGTGAGTTTATCTATAACTCCAGAGTGGGGGATGGTGTTGAAAGCCTTGACAAGATCTAGATAGGCTGTGTGAACCACCTTACTCTTGTCTACGGCTGTGGTGACTGCTTCAAAGAAGTCTATCAAGTTCATGAGACATGATCTGCCTTTTACAAACCCGAACTGGGTGGGGTCCAGAGTTTGGAGATTACCAATGTCTTTGTTTATAAGTTCAATGATGATATGTTCCATGGCCTTGCAGACCAGGCTCATCAGGCTAATGAGGCGGTAGTTCCTGGGGTCCATGGTGGCTCCCCCTTGTGAAGTGGGATAACCGTTGCTGTGCGCCATTCAGCAGGCACAAAGCCTGAGGTAAGGCTATGACTGAACATGGTACTTAGGGGGTGGGGGTGCCAGTTCATTCTGTAGTTCATGTAGAAAGCAGCCTGGGATGTTGTCTGGTCTCATGGATGCTGTGTTCTTGGCTTTAGAGAGCGTGGTTTTTACCTGTGCAGCTGTGATTACAGGAACTTTGCATTCTTCCGGTATAGAGATGGGCTCTTTAGGGGGTAACAAGGGGGTAAAGTTAGCAATGAACCTATCTGCCAAGATGTTGGCAATATCAGATGGGTCTGTATATTTAGTGTCATTGTGCTGTAACTCAGAGCAGATCTGAGTGTTGCCATTGAGATTCTTGTCATAGCTATCAAATGCTTTGTGGTTGTCTTTAGAATCAGTGGCGAATTTGTTTCCATAACTAGCTTTGGAGACTTTTATCAGGGATCGCAGCTTCTTACTGAGGCTGACCAGGAAGCTCCTCCACTCATGGGATTTTACTCTCTTTTGCAACAGTTTCATCCCTCTGTTGTACAGCTTGTTTATGGTAGGGGACCACCAGATTGGCTTCCTTTTTTTTGGAGGATAGCATCTTGGTTCTGCTTGGGATAGCACGATCCATGCACTCATGTAAGTGCTTATGAAGTGCAATTGTGTAGGATTCAGTAGTCGTAATTGTATTGTCCATCTGCATGGGTGTTGTGAAGTTCACCACTTCTGTCTTAAGAAGCATGAAGTTGGCTTTGGAGAAATTTTTTATCATGGTTTCCTTAATGGGGGGGTGGGGGCAGGATGTGAATATCTAGGGTAATAAGCTTATGGTCGGATCGGACCAATGAGGCGTTGACTTCAGGTGTGGAACACCAGTCACATATGTTGGTAATGACTAGATCTAGGATATTGTTGCCCCTGGTGGGGATGTGGATAAGCTGATCCAGGGCATTGGAGTTTATGAATTCCAAAAAGCGTTGAGTGAAGGAGTTGGTACATGAGTAGTTTTCCCAGTTAATGATGGGGTAGTTGAAATCACCCATTATTTGGGTGTTTGTTTGAACCCTAATATTTTCCAGTACATCAAGAAAAGAGGAGTGGGAATCCTGGGGCATGGTGGGTGATCTGTAGCAAGCTACAATTTGGATTGCAGTTTTGCCCAGAGTTAGTTGCACTTGGATAACCTTGGCTGCATTATGCTGAGCAACTAGCCTGGAGGTGTGGATATCCTTAATGAATATGGACACACCTCCACCTTTGGTGTTCCAGTCCAGGTTACATGGCCGAAAAGTGTGGTATGAGTTATAGCCTGGTAGTGCAGGGGTGCTCTCTGGAGCCTTGAACCAGGTCTCAGTCACTGCACAGATATCGATGTTCTCCATTTTAAGGAGTGCCTCGAGTGAGTGAGTGCATTTTGAGATTTAGACTTCTAGCATTGAGTAGCATCACCCTCAGTTTTTGCTTGCTTGTTTCTGTTATGGTGGTGAATTTGTCATTTGAACCTTGCTTAAAAATGGCACTATAGGGGCGGCAAGAACCTTAGCCAGTATCCAGAATCCCAGGGGTGACAGGTGCAGGCCATCTCTGGCAAAGCATCGTGGTCTGTTGACCATGTCATCCAAGGCAGATTCTGGATCCCTTTAGAATGGCACCAGAAGCTTAGCCAATTGTTGAAGTCAATCATTTTGTTCTTGTACTGTGGCATCATTCTGGGTGATGGTAGAATGCTACTCAGGGCTAGGGTCATACCTGCCTGGGCTACAAGATCGGAGAGCTCTTCCATGTCTCTTTTCATGTAGTCCAGGGAGGTACGTCTCAGGTCATTCACACCAACATGGACAATGACAGAGTCATATTTGTACTTGTTGTGGAGTGACCTGAATGCACAGGTTATGTGGCGGATCCTGGCACCTGACAGGCAGCTGACAGTAACCTTCTCCTTGTTTAGCCTGGTGAGTGGGACATCAGTGTGCCTGACTATAGAGTCACCTATGATTAGTTCATAGGTTCATAGGTTCATAGGTTCATACTAGGCTATCTGCCCGAGGGCATTTACAAGCCTAGCCCATCGTTTTGTGGCTTACGCCACCCCTTTAGTATGGGGAACTATACCCATTATTTTGCTGTGCCTCTGTCGAGCAGTGACACTGAGGTAATCCCTGGGGTATATCTGCGATCTCCCATCCATTGGTCAAGATTTCTCTTGAACAAGGCCAGCGAGGTGCTCTGCCTCACATATAGGATTTTGTTCCACAGCATAGGGAGTCTTTGGGTGATGAATCTATCCCTCCAGCACGTCCTATTAATAGCCGTGTCGAGGTTTAAGTCTCCGCCCTTGTGGCTCTGATGGATCTAGATTTTTGAGGTGAAGCATATTCATCAAATCTGGGTTTGACATGGCCTTGTATGTTAGGCAAAGGTCACCTCTGAGCAAGCGGTGGCGACTGAATAGAGCTGGAGTTCTTTCAGTCGGGCAGCATAGGACAGATTTTGAGACCCTTTATCCTTTTGGTGAGGAACTTTTGTGGCCTCTCCAGCTGCTGCAAGTGTTGGGTCAGATACATTCCGAATGGGGCATTGTACTCAATCATTGGTCTGATGAGTGATGAGTAAAGGGAGACTATGACCTCCCTTGATCTAGATGAGAATCCCTTCATGATAAGGTGGGCAATGTAGAAGGTCTTCCTAACTACTTTAGCTACATGGGTGTCGAATGACAGACTACTATCAACCTGGGTCCCCAGGTCCCTGATAACTTCTTCTGTGCTCAGTGGATTGCCACCTATTTGGTAGCTAGGGGTAACCTTGTTTTTCCCGAAGGGTATGACTATGCATTTTTTGGCATTTAACTTTAGGCCGTGGCTCTGGCACCAGTTATCCGTTTCTGTGAGACCCTTCTGAAGGATATCTGTGTCAGATGTGTTTTCTACTATGGCGCCCAGTTTGCAGTCATCTGCAAATTTTGTCAGCCATAACCCTCCTGTGCTTGCTTGTACTTCGGAAAAGTAGATGCCAAACAAGAGTGGGCCCAAGACTGAGCCCTGTGGGACACCACTTGTGACAGGCTTTGAGTCTGACATGGCGCCAGCAACTCTGACCCTGTGGGTTCTGTCACTCAGCCAGTTTGCAACCCATCTTGTGATGTATGGGTTAACATTTAAGCTGATGAGTTTTTCAATGATACCCGAGTGGGGTATTGTATCGAAGGCCTTAGCCAGATCGAGGTAGGCTGTATGGACTGCTTTTCCCTCATCAATGGCTTTGGTGACTGTTTCGAAAAAGTCAACCAAGTTTAAAAGGCATGATCTGCCTTTGACAAAGCCAAACTGGGTTGGATCCAAAGTCTGCAAATTCCCTATGTCTTTATTAATGAGGTCCATTATGATCCTCTCCATGGCTTTGCAGATAAGGCTTGTCAAGCTAATGGGCCTGTAATTTCCAGGGTCGGTGGAGGCACCGCCTTTGTGAAGTGGGACCACAGTTGCAGTGCGCCACTCCTGGAGTGTATCCAGAGGTAAGACTTTGATTAAACAGCTGTCCTAGCTGTGGGTTTAATTCCTCATTGAGTTCGTGGAGCACACAGCCGGGGACATCATCAGGTCCCATGGATGCTGTGTTTTTTGCTTTGGAGAGAGCAGTTCTCACTTGGGTGCTGGAGATGTTGGGGGGCTGCAATCGTTTGGTATAGATATCTCTCCTTTTGAGGGGGAGGGGGGGGAGTTTGCACTGAACCTGTCAGCCAGTATGTTGGCAATGTCTGTAGGATCAGTAATCTTCACATCATTTTGAACTAGTTCTGAGCATATCTGGGAGTTTCCTCCTAGGTTTCTAACATAGCTAAAGAAGGCCTTATGATTGTCTTTTGAGTCTTTAGCTATTTTTCTCTCATAATTTGCTTTGGATGATTTTATGAGAGCTCTTAGTTTTTTACTTATAGTGATCAAGGGTGTCTTACCTTTTAAGGATTTTGCTCTATCTTGTAGTAGCTTCCTCCTTTTGTTGTAGAGTTTGTTTATGGCTGGGGTCCACCAGACTGGACGCTTGCCTTTGGTACAAAGAGTCTTTGTTTTGCTTGGGATTGCCTTATCCATGCAGTCCTGCAGGTGCTGGTAGAAGGCATTTGTAAGTGATTCAGCGGCTTGAGTACTGTTTTCCATGCTCGGGGCCTTAAAGGAGACCACACTAGTCTTTAGAAGTGTGAAGTCGGCTTTGAGAAGTTCTTTACTGTGGTCTTTTTATTTCAGGTGGGGGTGGGATGAGAACCTCCAGCAAGATTAGTTGTGATCTGATCTCACCAGTGAGGGGTATACTTCTGGTGTTGAACATTGTGCTCCCATGTTCGTGATGATGAGATCAAGTATGTTATCTCCTCTTGTGGGGATGGTGACTAGTTGTTCCATGGCATTTGAGTTTATGAATTCCAGGAACTTTTGGGCTAGGGTGTTTGGGCTTGAGTAGTGTTCCCAGTCTATATTAGGGTAATTGAAGTCACCTAGTATGATGGTGTTTGGTGATACATTTATCCCCTCTAGTGTTTTCAGGAAGGCCATGTGAGGTTCCTGAGTTTGTGAGGGTGGCCTGTAACATGCTACAATTTGCAGAGCAGTCTTGCCTACGGTTAATTGCACCTGGATGGTCTCCGATGCATCATGCATTGCCACCAGTCTTGAGGTGTGGGTGTCCTTGATGAATTTGGATACCCCCCCTCCTTTCTTGGTATTGTCCGGATTTTGGGGCCGGAACGCATGATATGAGGTAAAACCTGATAGCGCTGGGGTGCTCTCAGGAGCCTTGAACCAGGTTTCTGTCACAGCACAGACATCGATGTTCTCCATACTGAGAAGGGCCTCGAGTGCGTGCATTTTGAGATTTAGACTTCTGGCATTGAGCAGCATTACGCTTAGTTTTTTCCTTTTTGTGTTCTAGGGTGGTAGGTTTAGAATTTGAGCCTTGCCTAAAAAGGCACTATGGGGGTGGCAAGAGCCTTTGCCAATATCCGGAATCCCAGGGTGACAGGTGCAAGCCGTCCCTTGCGAAGCAGCGTGGCTTGTCCAGCATGTCATCCCAGGCAGACAGATACTGGATCCCCTTTGAATGACACCAGTGTTTAAGCCAATTGTTAAAGCTGATCATCTTATCTCTGTATTGTGGCATCATTCTTGGTGAAGGTAGGATACTGCTCAAGGTCAGGGTCATACCTACCTGGGCTACATAATCAGAGAGCTCCTCAATGTCTCTTTTCATGTAGTCCAAGGAGTGCGTCTCAGGTCGTTTACACCAGCGTGGACAATGACTGAGTCATATTTGTACCTGCTGTTGAGAGACCTGAGTGCTTGCGTTATGTGGCGGATTCTAGCGTCCGACAGACAGCTTACTGTGACCTTCTCCTTACTCAGTCTGGTGAGCGGGACGTCAGTGTGTCTGACTATGGAGTCACCAATGACTAGTGTGCCTGGCATTGTGTTTGGCCTTAAGGGCTGTGACTGTTTGACACTCTGACTGTGAGGTCTATGTGTTGCAGGTGTTGTGTTCTGAGGTGGTGGTTGTTTGGGTGTCTGCTTTGGTGGCCTCTGCTGTTTTGGTAGATTTTTGATCAGAGCCTCCGAGTATGTCTTTGTGTGTTTATGTGTATGATTTGAGGTTGTAATGGTACTATGTGAGACTGGGTCTATAGTGTGTGTGGTAACCTTCTCCTCCTGACTGGTCTTGCCAGTCCTATGTTGAGAGAGCTCAGCCTCCAGTTTGGCCGTATAGTTGCATCTCTCGCATGTATTTGTGTTTTGTGGGAGGAGGAGAGGGTTGTCTGTGTACATGAGGCAATTGTAACATTGCCTCACTATTCCCAGGTTCACCAGCTGAGCAGGAGAGGACACTAGCAACTGATCCCTCGACATGCTAGAAGGATAGACAAAAAATCTTTAAAAAGATTCCGGGGATGTGGGTGACCGAGAAATGGGGGTTGCCTTTTTGGGGTACTATCTATGACAAGAGTGCCGTATCAAGGTAATAAGTACTGTAGGAGCAAGTGCTAGGTTTAACAGATAGAGAATAGTCTACTTGGAGTCAAGTAGAGATGATCTTTTTAGTTATAGGATGCGCTGATTTGATCAGTAGTATAGTTCGAGGAAGGTAGTTTTAAGGGAAAATTTGAAGAGTGGACTTTAGGTAGCCCGAATAGTTTAAACCTGCTGTTTTACCTTATTGGCTGTGGTTTAGTGGCACACTGAGTCTGCGGGCTATGTGTCATTTGGGTTGTGTTGGGGGGTGGAGGTTGCTTGCATGTCTGCTTTGGAGGTCTCTGTTGCTTGAGTAGATTATTATTGAGAGCCTCCATGAATGTTTTTGTGTTTCTATGTGTGGATTTTGGTGGTGTAGATTTAGTGAGACCATGTGATGAGTGTGGTGTGGTGCAAGTGTTTACCTTCTCCTCTTGACTGTCAAGTTCAGTCTTGATTGAAGAGAGCTTTACCTCCAGTTTATCTAGATAAGTGCATCTCTCACAGGTTGTAGTGTTGGGTGGTAGGGGGAGAGGGTTGTCTGTGTACATGAGGCAATTTCTACGTTGCTCCAAGATGCCCAGATTCATCAGATAGACAGGAGAGAACACTGGGAGCTGACCCTTGGACATGCCTGAATAAAAATCTATTTTCCTCTAGATAAGTGAGGAAAGTGAGTACAAGAGCTGTTTTTCTCTAAGCAAGTGAGGAAAGTAATTACCAAAACTGTTTTCCTCTAGGTAATGAGGAAGGTTGAGTGCTGTAGTAATTAGTAGGTTATTTAGTGCTTACAAGTTCTGAACAAGTGCTGATCACAAATAAGCAAATTCAAGTGTTAAAACTAAGAATCTGTATCTGGACTAAACTAGTTACAGGAAAGGGGGAAACAAGTGCAAATGCATGCTTTTAAATCAGAAAGTTGAGAGATATGGAAAAACTGCCCAAATGGCCAATAACTGGGCCAGAACCACTCCTTATGTGGTAGATAGGTTACCTAGTTTTTACCACTCCCACTGATAAGCTAGAAGGCTTCCCTCCAACACAGAAAGCATGGGGGGCTCAGAAGCTTACATACAGTCCTGGATACAGCAAATATGAATCTGGACTACACTAGTTACAGGAAAGGTATATATATATATATATATATATATATATATATATATATATATATATATATATATATTTTTTTTTTATATATATATATATATAAACAGAAAAGTTGCTAAAATGGCAGTAAAAACAATTCAAATGCAGTGCAAGCTAGCACACTTGAGTATGTAGCAATGTTAGACCAAACAGTTTAAAAAATGCAATTAAATTAAAAATGACTAAAAACAAGTGCAGAAGGAGTCTATTAGGTAGAATGAGGTAAAGAGATGGGACTGGGGGGAGTGTCCCAGATCAAATCTACAGTGGGGGCGGGCAACTACAAAAGCCTCCAAATTTAAACAACAAGACAGGAATAGGGAGGGTGGGTAGAACACCTTCAGCAGAGATCTGAAAAACTATACAGTGAAGCAAAAATAAGAGTGCACAACTCTGAAGTCAGCCAGCAATGATATAAAATTAGTCAAACAACAATTACCAGTACACAACTCTGAAGTGCCAGAAAAATATACTCAGCTCTGTATATCTCCAGATAGCTTGAAGAGCACTCTGTCAGGACACAGGAAGGCTCCAGCAATGATATGCAGACTTTTACTAAGAGGGTCTAATTTTATGCAAGTAATCCTTGAGATAGTCAGATAACACACAGGATGTAAAACCAGTTATACCAACTTAAGACACAGAGAAATAGGGGGAGGGGGGAAAACACCTTCATATGAGATCTGAAAAACTATACAGTGAAGCAAAAATAACAGTGCACAACTCTGAAGTCAGCCAGCAATGATATAAAATTAGTCAAACAACAATTACCAGACGCATGTTTTTGGCCATCATGGAGGCACAGGCATGTATGGAACATTACATCAGACAGAGTCTGAGGCTCCAGAGTGCTACTCATTCTGCTGTACTTGACAACATCTGTGATCTTGCAGGTGCCCTCCATTATTTTGCTGAGGTCCTGGATAGAATGTTGGGTGAGATGGTGGGAATCCTCGACCGTGTGGTGTCTGTGGTAGAGCATGTCGTGGGAGTAGGGTGGTGGCTACGTGGACGTAGGTCAGCAACACCAACAGGTGGAGGTCTACATGTACATGAAACAACTCACAGCTGGTCCCATAGTGACAGTACCAGCACCAGCACTGCAGGGTGGTGCTGTCCACATCACAATGCAGCAGGCCACATGCACATGGTCCTGGCCTGTTTCAAGAGGGACGCAGATCCAGTGGACAATTGTCATCATCAGGGGACAGTACCATATCTGGGCCTCTGCCTGGTAGTGCCCATGAAACCCCTGGCAGACACAGTTCCCGTGTTCATGGCCAGAGACAGTGAACTGTACATCCTGCCATGTATGGTCTACAGCCGTCCAACAAACCCATGTATAGGGCAGCTACATGGCAGACGTGTGCATACCTACACACACACTTCACCAACACAGCTAGGGCACCTCCGTACCTACACACACCACATCTGCACAGCCCATTTAATAAAGAACCCCTTAACCCACACACATGATGTCAACCAAATGGCTCAGCCTAGGCTTCTTGAAAACCTGCAACACACTCTGTGTATATGATGATACCTGTGCCACATCCCTTTCATCCATACCGTTGCTGCAGGGACATACTGATATAGTTCTGATGCACAGGGTGAATATCCTAAGGTTTAGCAATGTAATGCTGTTTAACATGTTTTCAGCTGGAATGATTAATGCTTACACATTAGGGTGCGTAGCTATCCATCCATGATGCATTATAGCTGTTATTAACACTGATTGATTGTGGTCTCCATAATGTATTCTGTTTGTGTTCTAGGTGTCTATGTGTTAGCAGGATGTTGGTCTGCTGCTCTGTCCTACAAGGGATGTGGCACTGTGGTGACACATTGACTGTTTCATATCCCGGGTACAGCTGAACACAGGTAACAGGTCTGTATAACAGTTACTGCATGTGCCACATAGCTGATAGGTCTGAAGGGTGTATACAGATGAGAGCATGGTGGCTGATGTCAGCAGCTCTTCTACAGTGGACAATTGTAAGTGTACTGGGTAGCACACACCAAATGTCTGTGAATAACATATACACAGAGGCTTTAGTGTTGATGCAATACACAGAGAATACTGTTCACATGGATGTACTTAATTTTACAGTGAACTCATTCTAGCCTATGTAATTCCACCCAGACCAAATTGCCAAAACATCACATCAGGAAATAATCAGTTTACCAGTTTAATGTCATTGACGATGGAACTGACAGGGTACATGTCCTCTTCCTCAATGTAGTGCAATCCTGGAGTTGGTAAACATACTGGTGTGGGTGGCACATCCCCCCTCTTTGGAGGGTGTGGGGTGGCGTAGAACCACACATAGTGGGATTAACAACTACTTAGCCTGTTAACATAAACTGTACATTATAACAGCACACTAAGCAGGGGGATACCACAACAATAACCCCAATGTGGGTGGCTGTGGCCACAACAACCACACCCATGTATATATACCAACTCCTGTATCGCTGTACAGCTGTACAGTGGTGAAGAGGGCATTTACACATCCACTACTAGTTTTGCTTGAATGTATTTCCACAAGATGATTGCTTTGAAATGTTACATTTAGCCAGTTAATTCTCAAACAAATTATCTCCTGGGACATATATTTTCTGCAAACTGAAGTAGATCCCTTCACATACATACTTGGCAACATTGAGAGTAGAACCCCTACCTAGATACTTATTGCTGCTAATGTGTTTAATTGCACACACCACAGAACATTTAGGGTGAGGTATGTACAAAGTTTCCTGTTAAGTGAAGAACATTAACAGCCTTGTACAGTATGGTAATGGGGATGTACTGGGTGTTAATGAACAATACATAGTATGAGATACTGTCATGCTCAGGGAAGAGTTAAGACAGGCACTGGGTGGCAGTGAAGAGTTACCAAATAGCTGGGCAACTACAGCAGAGCTAGTAAGAGAGATGGCTAGAAAGGTGTTTGGTGTGACATCTGGAAAGAGGAAGGAGGACAAGGAGACCTGGTGCTGGAATGAAGAAGTACAAGAGAGTATACAGAGAAAGAGGCTGGCGAAGAAGAAGTGGGATTGTCAGAGAGATGAAGAAAGTAGATAAGAGTATAAGGAGATGGGGTGCATGGCAAAGAGAGAGGTGGTGAAGGCTAAGGATAAGGAGTATGGCGAGTTGTATAAAAGGTTGGACACTAAGGAGGGAGAAAAGGACCTGTACCGATTGGCTAGTCAGAGGGACTGAGCTAGTAAAGATGTGCAGCAGGTAAGGGTGATAAAGGATAATGAGGGAAAAGTACTCACAAGCGAGGAGAGTGTGTTGAGCAGATGGAAAGAGTACTTTGAGGGGCTGATGAATGAAGAGAATGAGAGGGAGAGAAGGTTGGATGATGTGCGGATAGTGAATCATGAAATGCAGTGGATTAGCAAGGAGGAAGCAAGGATAGCTATGAAGAGGATGAAGAACGGAAAGGCTATTGGTCCAGATGACATACCTGTGGAAGCATGGAGGTGTTTAGGTGAAATGGCAGTGGAGTTTTTAACTAGATTGTTTAATAGAATCTTGGAAAGTGAGAGGATGTCTGAGAACTGGAGAAAAAGTGTTTTGGTACCGATTTTTAAGAATAAGGATGATGTGTAGAACTGTAGTAACTAAAGAGGGATTAAATTGATCAGTCACAGCATGAAGTTATGGGAAAGAGTAGTGGAAGCTAGGTTAAGAAGGGAGGTGATGATTAGTGATCAGCAGTATGGTTTCATGCCAGGAAAGAGCACTACAGATGCAATGTTTGCTTTGAGAGTGTTGATGGAGAAGTACAGAGAATGTCGGAAAGAGTTGCATTGTGTCTTTGTGGATTTAGAGAAAGCATATGACAGGGTGCCTAGAGAGGAGTTGTGGTATTGTATGAGGAAGTCGGGAGTGTCAGAGAAGTATGTAAGAGTGGTACAGGATATGTACGAGGGTAGTGTGACAGCCGTGAGGTCTGCGGTGGAAGTGACGGATGCGTTTAAGGTGCAGGTGGGATTACATCGAGGTTCAGCTCTGAGCCCTTTCTTATTTGTAATGTTAATGGACAGGTTGACAGACGAGATCAGACAGGAGTCCTCATGGACTATGATGTTTGCAGATGACATTGTGATCTGTAGTGAGAGTAGGGAACAGGTGGAGGAGACCCTGGAGAGGTGGAGATATGCTCTAGACCGAAGAGGAATGAAGGTCAGCAGGACTAAGACAGAATATATGTGTGTGAATGAGAGGGAGGATAGAGGAATCGTGAGGATGCAGGGAGTAGAGGTGGCGAAGGTGAATGAGTTTAAATACTTGGGATCAGCACTTCAGAGTAATGGTGAGTGTGGAAGAGAGGTGAAGAAGAGAGTACAGACAGGATGGAGTGGGTGGAGAAGAGTGTCAGGAGTGATTTGTGACAGATGAGTACCAGTAAAAGTGAAAGGTAAGGTCTACAAGAGTGTAGTGAGACCAGCTATGTTATATGGGTTGAAGACAGTGGCACTGACAAAAAGGCAGGAGTCCGAGCTTGACGTGGCAGAGTTGAAGATGTTAAGATTTGCACTGGGTATGACGAGGATAGACAGGATTAGGAATAAGTATATTAAAGGGTCAGCCCAGGTTGGAAGGTTTGGAGACAAAGCCAGAGAGGCAAGATTACGTTGGTTTGGACATGTGCTGAGGAGTGATGCAGAGTATAGTGGGAAAAAGATGCTAAGGATGAAGCTGCCAGGTAACAGGAAATAGGAAGGCCTAAGATAAGGTTCATGGATGTGGTGAGAGAGGACATGCAGGTGGTTGGTGTGACAGAGCAAGATGCACAGGACAGGAAGAAATGGAAACAGTTGATCTGCTGTGGCGACCTCTGACGGGAGCAGCCGAAAGAAGAAGAAGACTGTCATATACACATTGACAAACACATACAGTCATAGACACATTTGACAGACCTGGGTTTAACAGTACTAACTACCTCGTCAGTGAGTCCATTCTGTTACAGAAATTTTGCACACAGTACATGCATCATTGGGCTGCATACTGTAATCAGTTACCTGTATGGTTGATGGTGACAGCGGTCCTCATACAGTGGATCTTGGGATATGTACTGGGGGTACCATGACATAAAGACAGTATACCCAGCACCCACACCCCACATTGGATACTGTGCTCACTGAAACCCATGATAATGCTCTGACATACCCACAATCACACATTGACCAGGACTGCAATACATCCCCTTGTCTATCTAATCGGTGCTACTACAGGGATATGCATTTATTGCACATGCCACAGGGATTGTAGGGTTGGAATTTGTCATGTCTCTCCTAATGTTAGCAATATCACTATCCCTTATAATGTGTGGGAAGGTTTATTGTATTTGGAGAATGTGGCTTCAGAATGCTGTCTCCTACAAATATGCACACTCACGCACATACACACATTTGCAAGGACTCAGAGGGTAACCCATGCCTATCTACCCATTTGTAGAACAGTGTTATGCTGGTACTGCAAGCTCCAGGTAGCCCATAGGGTGAAGAGTGTAGCAAGGTACATTTAACGCCAATTACAGCAGCAGCCATTTCTAAGTATGGCAATAGGGGGTGTAGTGGGTGAGAAGGCCCACAGAATATTGTCAACTACAGGTTTATGAACACACAAACACTGTTATTCTTGGTAATGCACACTGACACATTTGTCAGTACTGGGGTCCATAGGTGCAGGTGTTCCTAGATGTGTACCAGGCTAATATCCATGGAGAGATGAGAAGAGTAGGGCATGTGGGTACACTGGTATCATGCCACCTGACATTTGTCAGCAGGCCATCTATTAACCAATGCCACTTGAGTGATCCCCAGGGTGACAGTTAAATTCAAGATCCAATCATCTGTTTTTCTCTTGCAGAGGGCCAGTGAGGTGCTCCAATTGACATGTATGCAACATATATTATATCAGGTGGCCAGTGTTTGGGTTAGAGACCTGTACCTAACCATGTTCTGTTGACTGTGGTAGTCTGGTTGAGGTATCCATGGCATGTAGTGCATACAGGGTGGGGTTTCCTAGCTGTGGCATTCATAACACAGCTGAGCAGACATGTCAGTGTCAGTCAATCATAGACTGCCTATAAGCAGCCAAGATGGATACCTGACATCTGCACATCTGTAGCTAGCCAACAGGTTATGCATTAGGATGAATGTATTGACAGATAGACGTCTGAAACTTATAGGTATGCCATTACTACATGACAGCAGCCCTCAATGACATGTCCTAAACACATAGTAGTCTACACTTAATATCCACATATCAGATCGATATCCAGTAGGAGATACTTAATAACATACAGCTCACACACCAAGAACACGATAGTCAGTACTCAGAGTCCAGCTTTGCATGAAGGGGTGTATGGTTCCAGTACTATAATCTGCAATATACTCTTACTTGGAAAAGCACTGTTAAAAGTAGTAACATAATGATATAATACATGCAAGTGTGACTGCATATAACCTGGGATATTACCCATGTATGAAACACATTACAAAGAGTAAAGATTGTTGTATTAGCCATGTATACTCAGGTGTCCCATACAGTATAGTCATGCCACTTGCTACTGTAATGACAGCACATAGAAGCATGTTATGTACATAGAATTAAATACACTTATTAAAGATGTCATTACCCTGCTATTTTATCAGACTGGAATGTGATCACTGGTTACCAGGGCTGACCTATGCTTAGCAGGTGTAAGCATTGCTTAAATGTAAATGCTAAGCACATTTGCGCACTGGTAAGCGAAGCCTACACGGTGTAAGCGCCTATTCATTTAACCATATGTTAGCACCACTTACCATCACGCAAACCCATGCAAACTCACTTAAAGTTGCTCAAAACTGCCTTAGCCACTCTGTATCCAAAAGTCCTTGTTCTGCCTAGCAGCAAAATAAACAGCCCTTGCATGCCTTGAACCCAAGACCCTGTACACTATAGTCACAGCAGCTAACCACTAAGCCATCTGAGCTATGAATACATTTGTTGTTTTTTCAAATATAGCATTCAGTACACATACTAAATAGTAGTGAACAACTGCTTTGACTACTACAATTGTTTAGTACTTGTAAGTGAAAATAGTGTTGAATCAGTCATGTTTTTATATCTAAATATGCACATATCAGATAAATATGGTGGGATACATCTGGGAAGGTATATACAACACTCATGTTTACACATAACAAGGATATGGATATATATATATATATATATATATATATATATATATATATATATATATATATATATATACACACACACACACACACACACACACACACACACACACACACACACACACACACACATATGTAGATATATGTATACATGCATACCTCCCAACCATCCCAAATTACTAATTTTTTACCGAGTTTTGGGGTCCAAATGATGGGGTGTCATGATTCCCGAGTGACACCCCATCATTTCCGATTTTTTTCGAATTTATTTTTACATTTCGTGCTATTTTGCTGATGTCATCACGTGCGCAATGACATCAGCACCGTCGGTGCTACCAGCCTATCGGAATTGAGCTCTGCTCACATTTTTGGCTTGACTGTTCAAGTGGGCTACTGTTCAAATGCTGGCTGGGCTGAAAGGAAGTTATGCTGCTGCTGCTTTCATCGTGGAGCCTGTCGTTTTATGTGGAGCTTAAGGTGTGTAAGCTAGTTTTTCATTCAAATGCATTCGGAACTTAGTGGAGCCTGCCATTTTATATGTGCAAATGCTGCTGCTTCAGAACGTTCATTTTATATGTGTAGTCATCAACTCGTGGAGCCTAAGGTCTGTAAAAGTTTGTTTTATATGTGCAAAGCTGCTGGAGCCTAAGGTGTGTAAACGTTCATTTTATATGCGCAACTGCTGCTTCAGAACGTCATGGAGCCTAAAAGTGTGTGTGTGTTTCCCCATCTAACTGAAGAGAACATCAGTGTAGCTCTCGGGGGCTCCATTAGCCAGATGGTTACATTTCTGTTTTCCATGCTGGTACAAAAGTTGCTCTTCAAAGATCATTGCTTTTATCCTTGCTAATAAACTCAATTTTCTGAACTTTTTCAGTCAAAGGAGAATGAGTATAGATCACCTCAGATTTCACATGCCTCTTCAGAGAATAACTTCCTTATTTCAGACCTCACTTTCTGCAGTGTTGCTTCTCTCTCTCTCTGTATATAGATAGATAGGTAGACAGATACATACATTTCCTGGAGTAGAGCACTAAGTCAGTTACTTTTTTCACATTCAGCTTGGGAGCACTGTCTAATCAAGTGACTTTCTCAGAGTGGCACAGTAGGCAATATTGAAACTGAAAGAATCTAACTCTGGACTACAGTTAGCAGCTCATTAACACACCACAGCCTCAATCCTCTCTGCTAACTGACAGATGTTTGACCCTGACCCACCAAAAAAAAAGATTAACTTTCAAATTTCTTCGCAAAGTGTTTATGCAGCTTTCAATGTAGGCACAATTTAAGTGCTTCAGGAGAACACTTTATTCAAGTCCAATATGCAGACACATTACAACTTTTATAAGGCTTTAGGTAAGTCATTACAAATGAGGGATTTTGCAAACTGTTTCATTTATGAATGATTCTGTACCTAAATAGAGCTCTATTGTGCGTATCAAAATGTGCTATAATGTAATCATTCATTATAAACAGAATCTTGAGTCAACAAAATGTAAATAAATAGGTCTGTAACTTGTGTTGTAAATACAGTTAAGTTTGAAAACTTAAGTATGAAGTCATCTCATATTTGTCACATGTTAAACTGCCTAGTCCTCTCCATGTGTAGGAATTAGAAGTTACCTTATTTTGAAATCTTAAATTGCTCCGATTCAGTTTGATTATTTTTTGTATTATTGAAGTTCTTTGTGTGATATGATGGGCACAGGATACTCAGCTGGATATTACCTGTTATTACTGGTATCTTAAATCTGAGTTTGTCACATAATAAGTTGCATACTGAACAGTTTGACACTTTTTGCATTGAGGCTGCAGCAATAATTATCATTAAATGTATTAATTGTGATAATTCAGTTTGTTTTGTTCATTAATCCAGTGAACGTGTCCTGACCTGAATTGTCTCCATTAATTGTATAGTTAGGTACTGCTGCAATTCCTTAAATACAGTGAAGCAGTCATTAAGTGTGTGTGTGTGTGTGTGTGTGTGTGTGTGTGTGTGTGTGTGTGTGTGTGTGTGTGTGTGTGTGTGTGTGTGTGTGTGTGTGTGTGTGTGTGTGTGTGTGTGTGTATATGTGTCTCAGTGCATTTTTTTTTCGCAGTTTATCCATATACTTTGGTCTAGGCTGAATAAAATCAAATCAGTTAACTTACCTGGTTAAATAAAAACATGATATGAAATTTGATATGAATTTATTGATAGGCATTTGAATTTCAGACTTCATATTCTTCAGAAAATAAATGGTAACAAAAACCTTTTATTCTAGCAATTTTCTAAGTTTACAAGATCGGTATTTGAAATTTGTACCTATTTTGGGGCTGTATTTCCCCATTGTTGGCTTTGTCCAGGTTTTTTGAGAGCTATAGGCTAGCCTATGGTGAGAAGTGAGAACTGAATTCTGTATTCCTCCATTATTGGCTTTGGCCAGGTTTTTTGTGCTAAGGGTTGAGAGCTACAATGATAAGTGAGAACTGAATTCTGTATTCCCCCATTATTGGCTTTGTCCAGGTTTTTTGTGCTATTTGTGCTAAGAGATTGAGAACTATGGTGGGAAGTGAGAAATGAATTCATTAAATGATATAGCCATTTAAATTTCAGTCTTCCTATCTTTTGGGGAAACAAGCTGCTGGTTTGGCATAGTGGTATGTTGCTCTGACTGTAGTGCACAGAGTCCTGTGTTCAAGACTTGGCAGTGAAATGCATGGTGGTAGCACATTTTATTCTAGCACCTTTCCAAAATTATACAAGCAATGTTTAAAATGTGTCCCTGGTTTTTGGCATTTTGCCCCCCCCCCAAAAAAAAAAAACAAAACTTAAAATGAAAATAAGTGTAAGAAGCTGTGCAAGATGCCTATGCCTTACACTACCGTCATTCTATTTTTATATGTATATATTGTGTGTGTGTGTGTGTGTGTGTGTGTGTGTGTGTGTGTGTGTGTGTGTGTGTGTGTGTGTGTGTGTGTGTAAGTAGACTTTTATGATGGAAATGTTCTGAATTGGGCAGTTTTGCCATTACTGGTTCATGCATAGGTTTCATTGCCTACTGAAAAAATGTTCAAACAATACATTTAAAATGTGCTATTATACAAGGAATATAATTTACTAAAGTCAGTAAGGTATATCAAAGAACACATGTATATTTCTTGTTTTGTGTGCAAGTGGCCAATAATTTGAAAACAGCCCAAAGGTAATCTTTATCTACCACTGGCCAGATGCATTGTCTTTGGATGTGGTGTAGGTTTCATGTTATTTTAATGAATGTGAGTTTCAAGGGCAGAGAAGTTTTAATGCCAATTCTATTTTCATTGTGAGACAGTATTGCTTTAACAGATGTCTATTGGTGTTTGTGTATTGTGCTATGTAAAAATAAAATCCAAATCATTGTAGAAGTAAAACAGTATGCACACATTGGTGTTTATGGTAAATGGGGTGAAATAGCCAGGTAATGGGACACTGGAATGGCTGCAGGGGGACTCTGGTGCCATATTTTGGTTGTCTGCTCTTCAGTTTGCATTTGAAAGTTGGTATCTCACAATTCCATTGGAGTGGGCAGGGTTACATAATTATGTTTGCAAATTTTATGTCAAACAGCGTACAGATTTGTACCTATTTTTCATGGGCCTTGTCCAGATTTTTGATGTTTCCGGGTTGAGAGGTATGTATACTTGTAGATACATACACACACACACACACACACACACACACACACACACACACACACACACACATATATATATATATATATATGTGTGTGTGTGTGTGTGTGTGTGTGTGTGTGTGTGTGTGTGTGTATATAATATATATATATATATATATATATATATATATATATATATATATATATTATATATGTATGTATATATAACAGATGCCCATAACATATAGTGGAGTCATACCTCAGCATCATAAGTCACAGTCTCTTAGTGCAAGGGAATGTAATGTAAGAATTGCAGGTATAAATTTAGAATGTTGCTATAGTAACATGGGTTGTGCCAACAGACATTTTGTGTAGGAAGTCACTTCTGATATTGACATGTATGCCATCAGTTACTGACAGACATCATAATCTTCATAGTGAAGTACCACGCAAATCACAGTAATGATCCTTTGAGTACAGCAGAAATATGACCAATAAAAGTGGACAGTCTAAAACAATCTGATCAGTCCAGAAGTATACACAGAACTACTTAGTGCAAGACGTGTGGACCAAGCCTGACAAAGGGGATGTTTACAGCCATGAAAATTGGGATATCACAAAAATACTGGAATAGATAAGCTCACATAGTTGATGCATTCATACCCTCCTGTCTGTCTTAACATATATTAACTGGAGGAGCAGAGGTCCCAAGCCCACATACTTCCCACTAGTTAGTGACATACATCTTCACAGCATCCCTCTGCTTTTTCAGAAATACACAACACATATAGTGGCCAGGCAACAGTACATCTGACAAATATCTGGACATAACATCACACTAGGGTAAATACACCGAGCTGATAGGCATGTCACAAAGAACTGTGTAAACTACAAGCAGACTGCCACAACACTGACCCAGGTTTCCTATGGGGGAATACACATGTACTTGCAAATATAGCAGGCACTACAAGCATGCAACAACACAGAGTAACAGACACCAGTTTGAAAGTGCATACCCACAACAAGTCTCAACACAGTCACATTATGGTAAGCCTAATTAATAGTACAGTATATGGACTGTGTGAACAAAACCATCCTCATATTTGTCACTCACACACTAATCCTACATATACTTGCCCAATTCACAGTGTAGTCTGATGCCTGACTGTGGTATGGGACATGTCTCAGTCTGGCCCTAGAAATATATATGCTGGTAGGGTACCAGAAACTGGAGCAGCATGCAACATCAGATAGAACAGGACCAAGAATACTAACATCTACCACAGTCTGTACACAGGCCAAGTAACATGTTAACAATACACTGCTATACAATACTGACACTCTGTCAACAATCATTATAAGTAGACAGACCTCACTACTGTACTGACTACAACAGAATCTCCAGATTTTGTCCTCAAATATAAGGTCTACTATACATAACCTGTCTAGCAGTCTGATATATCACTGGCTTGTTATCATGAATGATGTCAGTAAATAATGATATACTGTACATATGCACTTCTTACTGCATGACATATGGACAAAGGGTGACAGACTTGTGGGACAGAGGCACAAACACAGGGCCAATAGTGACATATTGCTGTGACAAACTGAGAAAATTCCTGGTGTAACAGGGTTTGTTGTGACATATCTCTTCTGAGGGATACAGCCTTATATGCAAGGTCATGGAAAGAATCATCATGGACCTTATCAACAAGGACACAGGCAACCTTCAAACTCTTGACCTGGCCCAGTTTGGCTTTAAGGGTAGATCATGCTTATTGAACCTGTTGGGCAACTTTGAGAATGTCACCAAAGCCCTGGATGAAGGCAAAACTGTACATACTGCCTATCTTGAATTCACCAAGGCTTTTGACACAATTCCTTACTCAGGTATCATTGAGAAACTCACCTAGCTGGGAATTATCCCATACATCACTAGATGGGTTGCCAACTGATTCACCTACAGAATGCATACTGTCAAAGTTGGGGATTCCACCTCTACAAGCAGACGAGCTACCAGTGGTGTACCACAAAGATCTGTGCCGGGTCCTCTACTGTTTGGAATCTATTTCTCAGAAGTCCACGCAATACTAGATGGCCTATGGCTTACCAGGTTCACTAATGATTGCAAACTGGGTGCAATCATTGAGTCCCCAAAGAATGTTAACATATTACAAAAGGGGCTAACACAGACAAATGATTGATGCCAAAGCCACAGACTGAAACTAAACACAAAAAAGTGCATTATTATCCCCTTTGGCAAAGAGGAAGTCCCTGTAAATTACAATATTGACACCAACCCACCCCCCAAGCTCAAACCCAGTGGTGTGATATTTGAGAAAACAGGCTGATTGCAATCTAAACTTTGATCACCGTGTATCCACAGTGGTACGGAAAGCCTTCTAAGTTACGCATCTCATAAGTAAGGGTATCTCATCCAAGACTAAACTGGAGAGACCATAGAGGTTTCTCACTAAGAAAATTCAGGGCCTCCAAAACATGGCCTACATAGAAAGACTGAAAACCCTGTCACTGTATTCTGTATCCTACAGACTGTTCAGAGGTGACTTGTGACTGGCCTACAGAGTAGTCTCTGATCTGCCCTAATGGAAATGCTGCACATCTACAAATCAAATGGGACAAGAGTTACTTGCTCCAGGTATCTCCACCTAGCCTGTGACATTAACAGAACATGCTGGAGAGACAGATATATCTCCCAGAGATAGCCGCTCCTCTGGAATAAACTCTCAGTTCTTGTCAAGTAGAGCTCTTCAATAAACCTACTTGAGTGCAACCTAGACAATTGAATGGGAGACTGTAAATTCACCCCGGGGGTGACACCTATGTCCCTCAAGGACAGGTGCAATCGGTGCTGATCATAGACTTGCTGTCCAAGTACCGACCATCTTGCAAGGTCAGTTAGGGAACATGGAACATGGGTATAACATGGCTGGGTCTATAAAGGCCCCAGGGCCATTAGCCTAGTAAACTCCTTTAAATATATGAACAATTCTGCAGGAATATTTGGTATGAAACTCTTTTCTGATAACAGAATTCTTCTGTTTCTACAAGGGAATCAGATGGTGGGCGTATCTAAACAGCATTTTAAAGAAGCTAAACAACTACTACTACCCCCAGACATGCAGCTAATTACCTACCAGAAAAAAGAAAACAGTTGATCTTCTGGAAAGTTATAACTGAAATATAATAATCAAAAATAAACATTGTATGTTATTGAGACCAGTGTCCTAATTCTGTTGGGATGTGAATGCAGGATGACACTAAAGTTGGACTGAGGGATCTCTTCATAGTCTAAATTCTACATTTTCAAGTACAACATCATGGATGCCAGGCTAGAAAGTTATTGGATTGTTCAAAACCTCTATTCTGAGATGAAATTCATACACTCAAGCACATAAAGGGCAGGATAATTCTAAGAGAAGAGGCTACAGCAAAATTGTTTAAGGCTTGTCCTACCTCATATCCTTTCCATGACAGGGTGAAAAAGGAGCTGGACAAGACAGACAACAATTTCACAGAGAATCTTAATTCAGTGTTATAAGCTAAACAATACCCACTGTTTACGACCGAAGACGCTTTTTGCATACTACTCTGGAGTGCTACATTTCTGTAACTTTGATTTGGTAAAGGCCTACCTGCAAACTGAAATGGTGGAGATTCTAAGCTGTTCCTCAAAATTTATCCACACAAGCAACTGTACTGCTACAATCAGCTTGCTTTCAGAATACCATAAACACTAGTGCTTTGACAAAGTACTATAAATCAAGTACTCAGAGGTACCCTGGCATACAATGCTATCCGAAAGTACTACAAATCAAGTACTTCAGGGGTACCCTGGCATACAGTGCTATCCGAATGTACTACAAATCAAGTACTTCAGGGATACCCTGGCATACAGTGCTATCTGAATTTACTATAAATCAAGTACTTTAGAGATACCCTGGCATACAGTGCTATCTGAATTTACTGTAAATCAAGTACTTCAGACATACCTTGGCATACAGTATTATCTGAAAGTACTATAAATCAAGTTCTTCAATAGTACCCTGGCATACAGTGCTATATAAATAGCATTATCATGATGAGAAAGGATGATTGGATGCATTTTTAAAAGGTATGATTGTTCCATGAAGGTTTGCATATGCCAGCCTTTGGGCATGATTGGACAAGTGTAAATTTTTTAAATCAAATGTCATGTACTGTGCTCACATTACTGACATCCAAGGCCTAAACAAGTGCAATGACAAAATAAAAGCTGTCACATATGCCCCAAGGCCTCAGGAGTTTTCAGAACTGTGGTTCCTCTGGGGGGGGTCCCTAACATGCTGCCTCTGGTTCGTACCTAATCTACTCACTGTGCTTCACCCCCTGAACGTACTGTCACAGAGAGGGATGGCCTGGCAGTATATAGAAGCGGAGTGATTAGGCTTTAAGGAAGGGCAAAGAGATAGTCATATCAAAACTCTACTATCAAATTATGATCCACACCTGTCAGTTGAGGTAGTCTGTGATACTGCACCTTATGCCATAGGACCAATAATGTCACATATCTTGAAGGGTGGCAGTAAACACAATAGCCCTTGTATTATAGCTGCTAACAGCAGCCTGGAGTAACCATGCATGGACTAGTTGGGAAGCTTTAAACCTTGTCTGGGATGTCAAGCATTTTGATCAGTGCTGTATGAGAGAGAGAGTTTACCTTAGTGACTTGTGTCCTTGGAGTCCTTGCACTCCATCTTTTAAAAATTATACTAAAGCCTCAAGGATGCAGAAGTAGGTTCTCTTCTTGAGAGGGCAAAAAAATCAATATAATAGTCAAGAGATTTAATCTCTTTGCAAATGCAGATGCGTTAGTCTGGTTACCCATGGAGGTTCCAATAGCTAAGGAAAATAGGTTCATAGATGATCCTCTGAACATGTTCACTTGTTAAAGAGTCTACTTGCGACTACTTTAATGTCTCAGAAGGGAACTCGGAGAGTTTCTATCCTGTCTCAAGTTTGCTTGGTAAGGCAGCATAGCTGCAGTACTCTGCAGAAGCCACATCCTCAACTATATCTCAACTGATCAAAATGCTTGCTTATGATCTACCAGCAAATGTATTTTTTACATATGTCTCTCATTTATATTTTGTTAAACACATCACAACTCTTACTGTAAGTGCTATTTCAGTACCTCCATTGTAACTTATGTACACATTATTGTATCAGTTATGCAATTCTACATATGTCTTCTTTTATATATATGCAATATTTTACTATGTTAAATGTTACTACATATGTCTTCTTTTATATATATGCAATATTTTACTATGTTAAATGTTACTGGAGCTTTACTCCCTGGCCTCCACAGAAAATGGGTTTGTGACCCAGTTGGGCTTTCCCAATCACCAAATGTCAATAAATAAAATAAATAAATACAAATATCAATAGCAATAAGATGAACCAGGTTAATAGCACCTGCAGTGTTGAAAAAACTGCATATGCGCTGTTTGGGTACCATCCAGACAAAGACATTGTCTCATAATTTTGGATACAAGCCAAATGCAGACCATAATATTATGCAGCTTACCACACATTGCCTGAGATATCAATATGCCCAAACTGTGCTAATAACAGCATGGCGGCATATCCATGAACTACCTGACAAATCACAGCAAAGTAGTCACATCCATTTTGTAGGTTTGTTCATGGGCACTGCTTTCCTGGTAGTGGTAGATGCTTATTACTGGTTGCCAGAGGAGTTTCCCTGGCAACCAGTATCCCTGCTCCTACTGTTGCAATACTGAAGAAATTTTATTGCAAAAAAGAAAGTGATTGAACTGTCCTGGGAAAAGAAGGAATCAGCACAGTACCACCAAGCCACCAAACAGGCTAGTGGAACTGGGTCATTTTATTCAGAGTTTGAAGGTCACTTTATGGATTAATGGCCATGGAGAAAATGACTCTAAAACAAAAGATGAAAAATGATGGAATGACATATATACAACTTACCAAAGGCTGACACTCGTTATGTTGCACCTCTGCTGTGTACTGCTTCCAGAATGGATGATCTTATACTAAATATAAGGAAAGGGGAGAAAAAGAACATTTGAAGAAGCAGCCCCATCTCTCCAAAGGGAAGCATGGTAGTTTGCTGAACATTATCAGTGTTAAGAGTAAGTGGTGAACAGAGAAGATTTGGGAAAGCCTGGATCATCTTTCATATACTGCAGAGCTTGCCTCAGGCCATATTTAGAAATTGCGTTGATCATTTAAGGTATTCCTGCACTCAGATCAAAGAACTATCCCCTAAAATACCAAACACCTTAGCTCTCCTGCTATGGTTTGAGAGTTGCCACTGCTCTTAAGCCCAGATCAAAGAACTGTCCTTTAAAATATGAAATACCTTAGCACTCCTGCTATGGTTTGAGAGTTGCCACTGCTCTTAAGCGCAGATCAAAGAACTATCCCCTAAAATACGAAACACCTTAGCTCTCCCACTACAGTTCAAGTTGCCTCTGCTTCACAGTACAAATGCCACTTTCCCTGTGGAAGTACCACAGTAGCCCTGTGAAGGACAAAAATAGGTACCCATCTCAGGTATAGGAAGCACTTCAGAAATTGGACTTACAAGAGCAATCATATTTTGTATGAACACAAAAAACGAAAGTATGTCTCTTTGCAAGGAGGAGAATATTTGCACAGACATATTGTTAAAGGAGACCTGCACCCACAGACTGAGGAAAATGTTTGCACAGATATATTGTTAAAGGAGAACTGTACCCACAGACTGAAAAAACATGTTTATTTCATGTCTTGATGTTTCCTACATTCTAACACCACTTTTGGACAGGTGGACAGTACAAGGCAACAGTACATGAACTTTGTCTCCTGTTGTGCGCTATCAGTCACAGCAGCAAACAGCTCAAATTACCTTTGCCATTTTGACAGATATGAAGGGTATGTGTTTAGGGAGGAGGGAGACGAGTTTAAGAACTACAGCTCAGGCATAACGAAAGAATGAAATTTGGCCACTTTAGAAAGAAGAAGTAATAGCATTGAGAAAGTACAGAGAGTCCAAAAGTGGTGTTACAATGTAGGAAACTTAAGACATGATGAAGTAAACATGGTTTTCCAGTCTGTGGGTGCATTTCTCCTTTAAATTCTACTGATTAAACATCCTGTGAGACTGTGTTCACTTGCTTTTGTCTCTGCATTTTTTTTAGGCAGGCTGTTTTCTGTGTAATAAAATGACTTGTTCAATGAACACTGCAATGATGACCAAACTGTGTAGTGGTGTTACAGACCAAGACAGCACCATGGCACTGTTTCTGTCCGTTTTCCCATCAGCCTTAGTAAAGGATGAGATTAACTGAGCATGTCTATGCAGATTTATCAGGTCATAGATGAGAGGGTTTGAGGATGAGCTGTATTTTAAGCATCAGTTATCAATGTTAGAGTTTCAGCTCTTAACCACAGACTGTTGATGTGACACGTGTGCTAGTTGTTAATAGGTGTTACAGTTGTCATGTTTAATTCCAGTAAAAGTATCTAAGTTTTTGGGATATGGACACACAAGGGTTTTCACTTTCTTTATCTAGTCCAGCTGCTTCATTGACTCTACAGTCGTGTCTGAATAATAAATACACGTCTGATAGTTGATATTTTAACTAAGTCTTGCTGAATACACTAAAGTCTCCACTCTGCTGCATGTTTTTTAAACAACTTTTAATGCTGCATATTTTTCACTTCCTTTGTGAGAGTTTGCTTCAGTTTTTCTTTTTTTCTGACAATGTTTAAACACTTTTGACTGCAGTTTTGACTGAGCTGTGTGTCTGCATGTACATGTGTGTCTGTGTGTTTGGTATTCTCGCAATTTGTTAAAAAAAATAATCTCTATGTCTTGAAAATTCAACTACTTTTGTTCAACCTTTTCACTACTAGTAGCAGAATATGGCTTTCAGTCACAGAGTCCTTCTTCTGTTTGATGGAAATAAGCCCTACTAAAGTTGGAAAAAGGAGGTTACAATTTGGACTTTGGTTATTGAGCAGGAAAAACAAAAGTATGGCCTTGCAGTTACACGGAGCCTTACTTTCAGTAGAGACATTGGATACAGATAAAGATGTCCAATTTAATAACTAGACCTGATGCTGTTTATGTCCAATTTAATAACTAGACCTGATGCTGTTTATGTCCAATTTAATAACTAGACCTGATGCTGTTTATGTCCAATTTAATAACTAGACTGGATGCTGTTTATGTCCAATTTAATAACTAGACTGGATGCTGTTTATGTCCAATTTAATAACTAGACCTGATGCTGTTTATGTCCAATTTAATAACTAGACTGGATGCTGTTTATGTCCAATTTAATAACTAGACTGGATGCTATTTATGTCCAATTTAATAACTAGACTGGATGCTATTTATGTCCAATTTAATAACTAGACTGGATGCTGTTTATGTCCAATTTAATAACTAGACTGAATGTTACATTTTTATGAGAGGAAAAAAGATTGAATTTATGAGACGTACTCTCCCCGGGATTCAGTAAGGTTTCATGCAGGAATAGCTTATTCCTGCCGGAAGCGACCGTTTAGGAGCAGCACGGCAGCACGCCATGCATAGTAATGAAGGCACGCTGCTTCTGCTCCTAAACGAACATGGAGCATGGACGAGTGCAGGGAGTGTGTCTGAGAGCAGAGCCCTCACAATACACATGCCCCTGCACTCAGGAAGTGCTGTTTGGTAATAACAATGAGTGAGAACACTCATAGGAGGTTGCATACCTCCCAACTGTACAAATCATAGCATAATGTCCACACATTTGTTGCCCATACAGTTGGCCTGTACCCCAGTTGTACCCTGAAATCATGGGATGATGTCAGGAATGAAGCCGTGAAATAATGGCATACATATGACTGTCATACACCAAAACCATCAGAAATATATTAAAACCAATCCTGTTACTCTAGCAACTGTCCCATATTTATAACAGCAATAATTAAAATATGTCCGTAGTTGGACCTCATGTTGTTAAGCTTTGTCTGGATAATGTGCATTAAGAGGTTGAGAGGTATGGGGGGTTGCTAGGAAGCCTGCCAAATGTGCAGATGCATGCAGGAATCCACAGCAATAAGTGAAACCTGTCCCTTCCAAGAGAAAATAGCAGTAGAATTTTTTTTTTAACAAACAGATTAAATTTAACCGTAGGTGCGCGTGTTTGCCCATTGCTTAGTTATGCATACTGTAGCTTAAATGGCACAAGAAGATAAATATCAAGATACATGCAAATGAAGCAGTACTGCAACAGTGTAGTGATCAGAGCATTCTCCTTGTCACCTGCCATTCCTGGTTTGATTCTCACTGTAGTAAATTCAATTTTCCATGTCAAATCACTTTATGAACAATATTTTTTTGTTGTATAACCTAGTAAATAACATATATTTATGAACTGGAGTACTGCATTAAATGCAGATGTGAGGTGTCATTGTAATAATGTGGTAAAATCCACAGATAAACACAAGTGCCCCATACAGTATATGTACACATGAATCAGGGATACAAATCGAAGGTATAATGTGTAATGAATGATAAATCCATAGAGTGTCCAAATCCACCACCTTCCCGAGAGCCATGTTACATTTCTGTCTAAATTAGTGTGGGGGTAAGCGGGAGTAATCACACAGCCTACCTAGACCTTGACAAGGCCTTTGACACCATCCTCCACTCTGGAATCAAACATAAACTTAATAAGCTGGGCATTAATCCCTATGTCACCCAATGGGTTGCTAACTGGCTTACTGATAAAACCCACACTGTAACAGTAGCCGACTCCAAATCCAGCTCCAGACAAGTGACAAGTGGAGTACCTCAGGGTTCAGTCCTGGGGCCGCTCTTATTTGGCATCTACTTCTCTGAAGTACAGACCAACACTAAGGGACTCTGGCTAACAAAGTTCGCAGATGACTGCAAACTGGGAGCCATTAATGAATCCCCAAATGATGTGGATACTCTACAAAAGGGCCTTGCAGAAACAGATGCTTGGTGCCAGAGCCATGGGCTCAAGCTCAATGCCAAGAAATGTATAGTTATCCCCTCTGGGAAAAAAACATGTACCCGTGAATTACCATATAGGTGGCAGTACACTAAATACCGAAAGTGTGATAAAAAACTTAGGGACACAGGTGGACAGTGGTCTCACCTTCGATAACCACATCGCTACAACAGTCAGGAAATCCTTCTATGTGGCACACATCATCATCACTAAGGGCTTTTCATCAAGAAAAAAGGTGGTCATTGTCCCACTGTACTCATCCCTCATTAGACCCATTATAGAATACAACGCCCCGTTTGGTATGTACCTCTCAAGACATCTGCAACAACTGGAAAGGCCACAGAAATACCTCACTAAAAGAATCACAGGCCTAAAGCAGATGTCCTATGCTGACCGCTTTAAAAAACTCCAGCTATACTCTGTCGCATATCATCTACTCAGAGGCAATCTCTGCTTAACATACAAGGCCATGTCAAACCCAGAGCTGTTGGACATGCTACAATTAAAAAAATCCCAATCCCTCAGAGCCACACACTCCAGGGATCTAAACCTTGTCATCACAATAAACAAAACATGCTGGAGGGATAGGTTCCAGACCCAGAGACTCCCCAGACTCTGGAATAGATTGCCCATACATGTCAAGCAGAGTGCCTCTTTGGCCCTCTTCAACAGGAACCTTGACGATTGGATGGGAGAAAGGAAATTCACCCTGGGGATCACATCAGTTGCCCTGCTAGACAGGGGTCCAGGGAAGTAAATAGTGTGGGAAGAAATAGCCAAGGAATTCTTATGGCTAGGCTTGTATAGGCCCTAGAGCTGATAGCCTAGTACCAACCTATGAACCTATGTAAGCAGTAATAAGCAGGTATGGAGTGAAGTAAAAAAACAAACTGGTTGTACCAAATATTTATTTCCACACGCTGTCACAAAAATCATTAACGCTTTAAAAACAACCACGCGTTTTCGTCCCCATGAACTAGGACTTCATCAGATGAATAACAGAATCCCTTCATCTATATTTATACAAGTTTAAAACTAATGATCCAATAATATTCCACCATTACATTTCAAACAATCAAATCAGCATTCTAGTGGGCTCATAAATATTCATTAATTTATATGCAGAATAATACCCTACAACTGTACAGATATTGTCAGAAAGTCCAGATAATTGCTGTAAGTCCCCTGCCTGTCACCCTGTCCCCCTGGCAAATCAGTGGGATGATCCCAGAAGTTTAGGCAGCAAATAATGACATACAACTGATTGTCAGACATCATAACTGTCAGAAATATATCCATAAGAACAAACCTGTCACTCTAGCAACTCACCAAAGTATTATGAGAGTAATAAGTAATGTATGTCCTAACTCCACCCCATGTTGTGAAGCTATGACCAGAGTGTTTGCAGTAACAGAGTCAGACGTATGTGCATAATAATAATGTGGAATCCGGTAATATGTGTGACAACATTCAGGTGGTGTTAACAAACATTCCCCCCACAGGTCTGTCAGATATGAAAACTGTGCCTAGAAATAAAAGATGGAAATCCTGGACTGGTACTGTTTAGTCTGGTATTGTATGGCAGTGTTAGTATTGCAGTATCTCTGACTAATAAGGTATTACTCATCACTGCCATCTACACAGTGCTACATAATAAAACTGTCTATGAAACCCTGTATAAGAGTGTTGTAATTGTAAGGTTAGATTGTAAAACCACGAGAGACTTATAGACAGAATTCAGAGAAAAGACACACAGCAATATCTATATAGCACTCAGCTGTGATGTACATTGTTTTATTTTAGCACACACAGCCATGGTTCGAATCCTGGGAATGGTAGTAAGCTGTATGCAGAATCATACCCCCGACTGTACAGATCGGTCCAGAATGTCCAGATAATTCACCCATATCTGCTGGCTGTTACCCTGTCCCCCTAGATAGCATCTAATGTCATATAACTGACTGTCAGGCCTGTAAATATTTGGAAAATGTCTATGAAAACAAACCTGTCATTGTACAACTCACGAAAGGTTTATGAGGGCAATAGTCAAAATATGTCCCAGTTTCACCTGCATATTGTGAAGACATGCCCAGAGTGTGCGCAATAAGAGATGGAGAGGTATGTGCATAACATCAACCTGGAATATGGGAATATGTGTAGAAACAGTCAGGTAGTGTTAACAAACAATACCTCTACAGGTATACCAGGTAAGAGGTGTATACTGCGGGTCAAACACATTTTATGTATATAGTTGTCTACATCCATACCACTGTCCAAACTAAGGCCATAGGCTAGTGTAATAATACCTGTAAGGTACATATCACAGCAATGACTAGGAAAGTAATGAGAACTACAGGGATATACAAGTTGTTAACTGACATCTTTCTCCCCCCCACCATTGCTGCAAAATAATCTAAATACACAACTCAATGGGTATGTGTACAATTAAATCTACTGTTGGAACATCTGTCCTATTGTTCGATAAATATTTCAATTTGTTCCTATGCATGTGCCATGTTGAAATACTCCCACATTGGTGGCATGCTGAGATCAATGTACCTGCATGCTGCTGTAATGGCCACTGTGCTTCCATGTATGCATGTGTTCTGTTTGCTATGCAACTGTTCCATATCTGGTGTTTTGGGTTAATGGGAATATCTATGCATGCTGTTATACCTAATCCTGGAATGTGTTGACTATTACTAAGCCACATATGTTTTAAAATCGAAACAACATAGCATGTTTGGGAAGGCCAGTCCCAGCGGACCCACCTCTCCCACCTCATCTGGCCGTGGCACCGGGCACCAGCACATCTGGGGCCCACCCTGGGACATCCTCATCTGCTGGTCCCACACCACCTTCAGGTGGAACCACCTCAGGGGATGGGGCTCACTCCCGCGGACAGGATACTGTCACCCATCATCAGGTCTGGGGTCTGGTGCATAGCAAGCTCCACAGGGAATTTGGAGATCTGCTACGCCAGCTTGGGGGCCACGTGGTGCAACTTGAGGGTCAGTGTACCCCTCCTAATCAGCCCCCAGCACAGCCACCTTTGGGGCCGTGACGGTGCAGTGGTGACTCCTCATGGGTGGGGACCTCAGTCCCACTGTTTCCACTAGGGGGGTCATGGGCATCCGACTTCCAAACACCCCTCCCCATCCTAAGTGTTTACCCCCCCACATGTGTCATATACCACCCCCGTATGCTGTCTTGTCTGTCTTGTCTGTTATCCTACCCAAACTACCTCCCCAAATATACCTATTATCCTTCCCCAACATCCCACTCTGACCTTAAAAAAAAAAGGGGCAATCTGTTCCCAAAAAAAATCTCGCCCCATATATAGCTGTCAATTTCTCACACATGTCCACTGGACACATGTAATCTGGTCTAATTGGCTTCACAACATATTATTGTTGTCCTCACCCCTCTCTCAGGCATATGAGTGCCAAATCTACCTCTAAATCAGTGTATATGCACAGTTTTTGCTGTAGAAGAAATGGGCAGCTATGGACCTTCCCTACACCCATCCTGCACATCCCTAGCTATTTTCCCTACCGTCTTTCCCTCTTTATGCCCTTTTTTTCACCATTTTCATATCAACCCCTTTTTCTTTTCTTTTAAAGAAATTAGAGCAGGGGTAAGTGGAAGTAAGCACTTTTAAGGAGAATAAGTGGGTTTAAGCCTGTTTGCATGGGGGTAAGCAATGCCTACATAGGTTAAGTAATTTAGAAGCTAACTGAGTATAAGAAACCATAACTGGAAGTTAGAACTGCTTACCTTCGCATAAACCCGCGCAAACCTGCTTACAACTGTTTAAAATTGCCTTAATCACTCTGTATTCAACGGCCCTTGCTCTGCCCAGCAACAAAATAAACAACCTTTGCAAGACTCAAATCCAGGACCCTGCACACCATAGCCAAAGTGATTTACCACTAAGCCGTTTTAGATACACATAAACCTGATGTTTTCACAAGCATATCATCCAGCACAGTCATTCAACAATACAGGAAATGTATTTACACATGTAGATGTATATGTGTGTGTGTATATATATATATATATATATATATATATATATATATATATATATATATATATGCATACATATGCATACAGCCATAGATATATATGTCTACATATATACATATATACATATATGTAAACAGATATACCTATATGTACGTATATACAGATATATATCTATAAAGAGAATGCAACAAATACATATATGGCCAAAGGCACCGTTAATGGGGGTGAGGGGGCCCAAGCTAAGTACCTCTTGTAAGTATTGATATCACCCCCTCCACCACAGCCAAACAGATCTGCCCTGCAACACAATACCAGCACTTGCAAGTCCCATACCTAGAGCCCTACACAACATAGCCACAAAAAGTTTACAGTAATCCATCCCTCCTGTATGATGTCAGGATGGTATCAATAACATATCATGCGGAACAGTCTGGCTACCATAGGGAATGTACAATATGGAAGCAATAAACATTCCAAAGATACATATACACACACACATATATGCAGATACATGTATATATATATATATATATATATATATATATATATATATATATATATATATATATATATGTAAACACGCATACACACACACATAGATATGTATAGGAAGATACATATTTAGAGGGTGCACAGCATATTGAACAGCCAGTATTCCTACATTTGCCACCTTTTCAATTGGACAGTGTATGATTCACTCATACAAAAGACAATTGTTGCATGAAACATATACCCACAGTGAAGTCAAAGGATATGACAACACACACAGGTTTGCATACATAAGAAATGTTTATTTGTGTACTATTACAGTTGTACATACCATGTCATATAGCTGTTAGGTCTTTGAAATACATACTAACTGAGTAATGCAGCTCTCAAGCAGATCATTTTATACAGTAATCCGAAACCATAACATATGTCGCTGTCCAGGCCAAGGCCTTCAAGTAGTACAACAGTAAAGAAAGGCTGGGCCAGAGGATAACAATCAATCAACAGTACATAATGCACATGTATAGTTAAGCAGCCTCCAATTACACTCTGTACTCAACCCCTAGGGGGAAAAGAATTAGGTTGCCACAATGAGGATGTATCTGTTACATAGCAATGCTTAACTGATAACATCACTATCAGACTGACAAACAGAACAGTCTGTATGACAGTAAGCACTAGGCCACCAATGTTCCCAAGGTGAAATGTATGAAAATGTACAGCCATATACCTTAAGGCGGCTTACTACCAATATCCCTCACATGTTGTAACAGCCTAGATTATATCTGGTGCATACCCCTCCCCCATAGCCCGACATACAGGACATATAACACTGCTACATACACTGACCTCTGGAATGCAGAAGGGCACACATGTTTTGTCCAGCTGTAGCCCACATATATATGAACCCTACCCCACAATATGTGTGGGGACCGCAACAGCACTGGAATGATGGCAGGAATGGTATCACGGCATAATCACAGGCCACTACATAACAACCTCTTACTGCATGTCATATGGACAAAGCCTGCTATATAGGTGGAGGACAGAGGCCAGAACACAGGGCCTTATTTGAAATAGTGTTGTTATACAC
>NC_056750.1:822568534-822693534 GCF_019279795.1 Protopterus annectens | reverse complement strand
AAATTGTGTCCTTTTCTAAAAATAATTTTTGGGGCATCACCTAGTTTACTACTTAAACTCGTGTCCTCCATTATCAAAGCCCAATTTTTATTAAACAGTTTCCTTATCTCAAAATGGTCTACACTGAAAGTACACAAAAAACTGATTCCAAAGGAAACTTTACTTTTGTTATTGTCGTGAACATCTTGGTACCCTATAGAGTCACCCATAAGGCTACCACTAGCCCCTGAAAGGATAGGTTTAAAATAACCAGAATTCCTTTTATACATTACCTCAGACTTAATGTCCAAAAACCATTGAATAAGGGTAACCTCTTTTGGTAAACATTTCACACAAATGTTCACATTCAGCCAGAAAGTCATCAGTATCAGAAACCATCCTTGCCGCCCTAACCATTTGCCCTTTAACTACCGCCTTCTTTTGGTGGCTAGGGTGGAAGCTCGTAAAATGAAGGAAGGCATTTGAGTACGTAGGCTTTCTGTAGATGACACTCTTATATCTCAGATTAACTGTGTCCTTAATCAAAAGGATGTCCAAATAGTTAATACTTGTCTGTTGTAAATTATACGTAAATTCCAAAAAATCAGTCATACTGGGTCCTATGACTTCAGAGGGTGGTGCTTTCCAGATTAAGAACATATCATCCTGGTACCTAGTGTACCAGGCTACGTTCTTCACAAAACAGTCATTAAGGAACAAAAATGTCTTCTCCCAGTACGCCAAAACACAACTGGCAAAGCTGCCACCACAGGGTGAGCCCATTGCAACCCCAGATTTTTGTAAGAAAATTTGCCCATTAAATAACATAAAATTGTTATTCAAAACAATTCCTAACAGAGTCTCAATCAAATAGATCATGTTGTCATCCAACCCCCTTTCGTGCATAAATTCCCAAACCCAATGGGTACCTAGTTGTTGTGGTATCACAGTGTACAAATCGTTGATGTCAATGGTTAAAAACCAAGAATTGATATCAAATGGAACCTCATTGATATTCCGGAGAAAGCTCCAGGAATCCTTACAAATCTGGGATTCCTGATCAATTAATGGTCTCAGAATACTGTCAATGAATTTAGCACATGCATAGGTTATGGAGCCCTGACCGTCCACTATAGGACGAAAAGGGGGGTTGGCTAGGGATTTGTGAATTTTGGGAATACCAGACAGGACCGGTAATTTGGGAGCTAACATACTAAGGTATTGATACAAATCAAGATCAATCACTCTTTCCATAAACAGGTCCTCGATGATCCCCTTAATTCTAGCATAAGCCATGTTGACTTCGTTAATGCTGACCACTTCGTAAAAGTCAGCATCTAAAAGTGTCAACATCTTCTCAACATAGAGAAAGTTGTCCATGAACACCAAACCACCCCCCTTGTTGGGCTTCATAACCCTAATATTACAATTCTGTAGCATGGCTATAAATTCCCGCTGATGTCTAGTAATATTGACAGTTGATTTGTAAGCTGAACGTCTATTAAATTTCAAAGCCCTTAAATCGAACTCGCACATTCTCTCAAATAGACGTAACGTCTCATTCAAAGGAGGGTTATAGATACTAGAGACTCTAAGTGTACTAGCATTAGAGTACATATCACCCATTAACATACTTAAATTCAATTTTCTTACGTACAATTTAAGATCAATGATGGTCTTGACCATGTCAAAATGTGAGTCTGGAACAAAGGACAAGCCCCTAGAAAAAAACTCGACCAAATCAGGGTCAGTATTAAAAGACGTATAGTTATATATTTTAAAATCACCGTTAGAGTCAACAAAAATCACTGGGTCAGTAAAATGACTCGTCATCACCTGCCCTGTGTCCTTCGATTCCTGAAATTGCTCTGGTTGTTCTTCCCCTGGCCGTTCACTTGTCTGGCTTTCTTGTTCCTGGGAAAACCCTGTTGGTTGTTATCAGAATTGTGGCCATTACAACCCATAGACCCTTGGGAGTGAGAGTTGCTGTTAACCCCATTAATCCCATTAATGCTGTCATTGTTATTGTTGTTAAGTAATCTTTCACTATGGCGAGGAGGCAAAGCCTCATCTTCGTGACCAATACATACTTCATTGTCCTGATCATTTGCCACTCCAGGTGACTCTAAATTAGTGAATCGAAAAATTCCAGTGTTTTGTGGCCTGTTAAATAATAAAGGAGGATGAGGATATGCTTTATTAGTACAATATTCCTGGATGTCCCTAATTATCTTTTTCCGCTTAATGTTAGTTAACTTAAGCATAGTAGCTTCTATGCTGGAAAAGATACGAGAGTAGTCATATCTGTAGCTTAAGAAATCTGGGTCCCTCTTAATGTTCGTCTCAAGCAGTTCCAATTCAGATTTCAAACACTCAGTCTCTTTTTGGTACTGGGCAATTAGCATGTTCATAAACTCAAAACCATGTTTATCAAACAGGGCTAGAAGGTCCTTATGAAACTGGGAACCTTCAACCAATCCAACCGGAAAACGCCATTGCCTCAATCCCTTTGGGACTAAATGTTTAACCAAACACTCCTGTAAATATGAAATTTCAAGTTGCAGTTTCCTGCACTTGAAAAGTTTCTGGTCAAAAGTAGCAATTACGTTAACGATGTTACTTACAATAATTTCAGTCGCTTCCATCTCACTGTTGCCAATTCCTTCACAAAAAAAGTTGGTATGACTTAAAAAAACGCTTATCGTAGGACAAGCAGCTGCGTTCAGGTCAGCTGGAGTGTTCCTCAGCGTGTCATTGTTCAAACGATCAGTACTAGAAGCTTGCCCCAGCTGAATCTCAAACACCGTTGCAATAGCCACAGAATTTTTATTTCCGGGTTGAATGGAACATAAACCACTTGCCGGCATCAAATTCCATTCCTCAGAGTTACCTAATGAAGGCTGAACAGAACCATGACTTCTTAAAGGGACAGATGCACCAGCCGCTTGCAGAGAGTCAATACACTGGGTCAAGTTGTCCATGTGGCTCATAACCAACCTCAGTAAGGTGGTTAGATTGCCTTCGGCATTCGCCTCATCAGCATTACTTTTTTCATTTGGTGAGTTAACGCCATTAGCTTCCATTTGAGAAAATAAAGAACCTTGGGACGGTGTTCCCGAAGTGCTCATTATCTTGATACAAACTCCAAAAGACAAGAACACTGCACGAACAAAGAAAAAAAGCAAAACGAGCTTGGAAGCGCAATCCCCAAAACTAATTTTATTAGCACAAGCTTTCGGATGGCACAGTGTCTCTGTTTTTTTATTTTTTCATTTGTGTTTTAAAATGTACAGATTTGTTTTATTGAAATGCAGCAATGTGTCTTTTAAATATGTAGTGTAATTTCAGCTACATAGAAGTGTTTTAGCTGAAGTTGTGAGTTTCTGGTATGTATTTACTAGTATTAATACTCTTCTGGAACATAGCACTACTGTTGTGGGTTTTTTTAAGAGATGCACTTTTAAGTGATTTAGTAATTAAGTTTAAATTGATTAAGTAGCTCTTGTATATATAATAGCAGTTAGAAGTGTGATTTTTTCCTTGTCTGAAGAAGGAGAGACACTGTGCCCTCCGAAAGCTTGTGCTAATAAAATTAGTTTTTGGGATTGCGCTTCCAAGCTCATTTTGCTTTTTTTCTTAGTTCGTGCAGTGATCTTGTTTTTTGTTCAGGTTTGCCAATACACCGGTCATGTTATGGCCATGGTATATTCCATGCACACATTTAACACACCTACCCATAATGCATGCCATACATGTTCAGTATTGTTGCTGTTAAATGCACTGCATCACAGTGGTAGCCATGATGGTGTATCTGAAGAGTATGTCAGATGGCTGCAATATAACTAACATCCTGTCATTGCAAAATATGTGCACAGAGATGAACCTAATGGTGAGACAAATGGCCTACAGTAGGGACATGTGTAAAACATCACCCTTATACAGTGATACAACAGTGTATATACCAGTATTACAATGGCAACTATTACAGATCTACACTACGGCATATCACAATACTGCAGTCCACAACCCTTACAACCTGCAATGTGGTCCTAACATGAGCAATGAGTGTGTAATATGGAATCATATGTTAGGACAGCAAATATGGGAAATACATACCTCCACAAACACTAGAAGCATAAGTGTGCATACACTCCAGATAAAATATAGTGGAAGCAGCTGTTGAGGTATTGACCGCATGCATTCTTCATGAGAATGCACCTTCCAGCATGTACACATCCCCAATGTCACACCAAGAAATGGTCTGCTGTCCAAAATGTTTGGCCATCAAATGTGCCCACTTACCTGCAATAGAGGCTTCCATGGCTTGCACACATCTTACATGTCATGGCATGGACCCCATACCCAACAAGTTGCACCCAGGGCTTGGATATGTAGCTATATCTCACCATTGCATATACCATGGCAAACAGTGCAGACAGTCATATATATGGCAAGGATATATGGGACAGGAATAATGTAGGAAATAAACAGATGGCCATCCAAGACAGATGATGTCACATGTAGCAAACTGGTCATGCAGGCTGCCTAGTAACATGTCACAACACTGAGGGAGTTGCAGGAATGTCTAGCAAGTATTAGCTGTGCAGTACCCATGCCAGCAATTGCCTGGACTCTGCATATGTGCGGCCCATGGGTTAGGGTAATCAGATGGGACAGTTGTACCACAGGAAACATCAGCCAGGCCTCTCTACAGGTAGCGTATGCATAACAGAAAAGGTCCCCAAAAGACATGTGTTGCAATGTGTACTGGTGTACCAAGACCACATTGGAAACCTACAGACAGTATCAAGTAAGATACATGTGATGCACAACCAACACCTCACCCCAACTCAGGCCCACCATCTCCACCTGTACCTTGCCAGTGCCAGTGTACACCTGTATGTTTGCCTTTCATTAGCTGGAACTAGGCTGCTACACATGGTGTTCAGTGTTTGGGACACTGAAAACTGACACATATGTCTAGGTCATAGCTGTCAAGCATCTACAAAAAGGTTGATGGTGGGGGATGTCATCATGACACAAAAGTGCACTGCTGCAGGGATCCAAAGGATGCTACTAATGGCTGTGTCTGCGCACAGTCAAAGTTAGGAATTGTGGCAGACATAACCCTGACTCCACAGCAGTCTGCATGCAAAAAAATCTGCCATCTCAGTTCTTTTAACTGCAATTGGAGCCCTCAGGGTAACTTGTCACTGATGGCTACATGGTCAATGGCCATAAAAAACTGAAGCAGAAGATGCAGATAAATCGCCTGGCATTAATGGCAGGACATCAATTACCCCTGTTTTAAAAATAAAAGCCTTGGAAAGGAAGAGATACTGTAAATTCATCTATTCTGCACAAGCACTTTATTAGAAAAGGTTAAATGTTACTTATTTACAATGTGTAATGTATTCTTTAAAAGTTTGACTATCACAACACTGATACCTAGTTTTTAATAGTTGTATTCAGTTTTTATAAACATTTAATCTTTATAATCATTTTTACATATACATTTTCAATGTGAAGTACTGTCACAATAGTTAGCAAAGGGATAACTAAATCCATTTATTTTAATCACGCTTTAGCTGGTTCTCTGTGTCCAATCAGATTGTTTTAGAAGGTGTTTTAAAAAGTATTTAAACATTGGCAGTGCACATAGATTTGTGGCTGATGAAGTTAACATTGTTTTAAAGAAAGCACTCACATCACTTTTATTGGATTTATTGGATTTAATCAACATTAAAGTTTTGCTTTTATTCAACACTTTGTGTTTTACTTTATGGCTTCTGTCAGTACTGAGGTCCTAGGGTCACCACAGATGGAACAAGCACATGAAGAACCAAAGAAAGACATTTAACTGCTCTTTTACTGCAGCTCAGCTAAGACATGGACCACCTTTATCAGCATGTAGAGGGCTCATCAATGGAGCCCACAGCCCAGAGCTGATTTATACAGACAAACCAGCGAACAGACTAACTTTAACAACACACGACTTTGTCTAGCTTTAGGCTCAGTTCTGGAAGCAGAGTCTGTAGAGGTAACCAAAACTCATTCACGAGCACCGGAAGTGACGCAAATTGAATGTGGGAGTTTTCAAATAGCAGCAGGACTGAGCGGTCAGGATCGTGCACTCAACAGAAGCATCTCCCAGTTTCATACAATGCAAATTGAAGGCAGGAGCTTTCAAATATCACCAGAAACAAATGGACAAGATTGAGGATTAAACAGAAGCATTTCCCAACTCCATACAGTGGAAGATAAAAGCAGGAGCTTTCAAGCAGCAATCGGACCGAATGGACAGGACCGAGGATGTAATAAATCTATTCCCCAGCTCCAGGACTGGTTACAGGTGGGAATATCTTTTCAAAACAACGCTACAGACGGAAATGTTCCTTCCTTTGTAGGTAAAGCTCACTGACGTTGATTCTAAGTGTTCACGTTGTAAAATGCTCCGACTAGAGAATGCCTGCCTGAGGGAATGCACAAGATTGAAAGTGTTTAGTGAAGGTTTAAGGGTATGGCAGTTCCCCACAGGGCTACGTAACTCAGCCCTGTACAGTGATTTAATCAAACTGACAGATGCGGCTTAGAATTACTAGACCTTTTGATAAAGTATAATAACAATGAATTAGCCCTGCTGTTTGATGAGCTTGCTTTACTTGACAAAAGTATTTGAGATAATAAAGAATATGACAGCATGAAATTGGAGCACTACAGAATTTTTACAAGTATTGATCAACACACTGCAAAGTTAAAGGTTGGAAAGTTGTCTAAATTGGATAGGGATGTTAGTGACTATGTGAACAATATTGCCTACCCAAAACCTCCTGGCTCTTACAGGAAATCTAAGGGTCCATCAGTGTGGGGTAGTAACCCACACCTTCTCCCCCTTGATTCAATGAACAACAATGATCTGAGGTTTGAAATGTCTGAAGAAGTAGTTTTAAACTACGAGAGTGAATACCCAGAATTGAGGAGGAGTGAGAGGATTAAAAACAAAGGTTATCATAATAGCAAGCAAGAACCTCAGGCAGGGTTTTACCCTTTGGGGTTTCAAGGAACCAGACCAAAAAACAAGAACTGGAGGACTTAGATTTCCCCTCAGTTAATGACACTAGTAGTGGATTTTCAGTTGATGGACTTTTAGAATTAAATGATCATTTATTGCAGCCTACTAATATATGTACAGTTGTTTACAATAATCAGAAAGATTTTGCAGTGTATAATTATTCTGAGCTAACTATTGCTGAGGCTATGGCCGACTTACTTTCTAAGGGAATGACATTTGTACCTTGTAAAAAGTTTAATGTTGTAGATACATCAATAGATTTGAAAATGTACTTAAGGAAATTGAATTTGAGTTTGATGCAGGACACTATTTTACAGTCCGACACCAACACCAGTAACATGTTTAGAATTAGTTCCACCTACAACCCCCTTTACAGCCTAACTTGGCAATATACGAGAAATTATGTGAACTTGACCTATAAAACTTAAATTTCGTAAACAAGAATAAATACAGGCAAGCATGTCATTTTGTCAACATGAATCAGAAAGAACGTGACAGGTTATCAACTCTACAAGAACGTGATGTAAGAGTAATGAAATTTGATAAGGGGAAGGGGTAGCAATTATGGATACTTCTATGTATACAGAGAAAATGTCATCCATCCTGGATATGCCAAATTACACAGACGCATCCCTAAATGAATTGAACACAGCATACAAGAAAATTTATGGCCAATTAACTTGACATTTTTCTCGAGAGAAGGCTAGACCTTTCCCTATATAATTACGTGAACAGTATCAGCCCAAGTTTCCCAGTGTTTTATGGAATCCCTAAGACCCACAAGAGTCTTCTAGATCCACCCATGAGACCTCTCGTGGATGGTAGGGATTCCATCACCATGGCCTTTGCCCAATACTTAGACCATGAGCTCAAGAAAATATTACAAAAAGAACATCAGATTTGCAAAGATTCCTGGACCTTTCTAGTGCATGTCAACAGACTTGAGTATAATGAGAGTGATTTATTAGTCACAATAGATGTCAAAGACCTGTACACTGTCACTCCACACAGTACCAGCCTTGATTGGGTTGGTGACTTACTACTAGAACACAAAGTAAATCAGGAGAAGATTAATTTAATTTTGGAACTACTGGACTTAGTCTTAAAAAACAATTGTTTCTCCTTTAATGACAGACATTATTTGCAGATAACTGGAGTGGCCATGGAATCAGCTTGTGGAGGGGCATTTGCAAACATGGTCATGGCACACTGGGACAGGAATTTAGTTTTTAAATCCCAGTTTTACTCTAGTGTTACATTGTACTTCAGGATGACATAAGTTTAATTAGGAAGGGGCCCACACCTGAGCTTGATGAGTTCTTGCAGTACCTCAATGCTACAACCTAATTTTTGCGGTTCACTTGGGTAATTGAATCCACTTACATGAACTACTTACATACATACATACATACATGCATACATACATACAAATGTTTCAAGCACGGGCATTAAAGCCCTTCTAGCTTGCCAATATGCCAAAACACTTGTTCCCATAATAAATGTCCAGGCTGTTCTTAAAATATCTAAACTAGTACTTGCTTTAATGTAATTTGGTAGTCTGTTCCAAGCATCAGCTACTCTGTCAGAGAACCAATTAGTACACTTCTTATTCCTATAGAACCTTCTACACAGGTTATCTGACGATTCTCTAGTACGTTTTGATAACCCCAAACATTCCCAGAGGTAGTTGTCCCTAAATGCCTTATATATTTGAATAAGATCTCCTCTTAGATATCTGTAAGAGACACTGTACAAGTTCAGATATTTTAGTCTTTCATAATAACTTAGATTTTCACATCCATGGATGCCCTTGGTATATTTCCGCTGTACTCTTTCCAGTTTATTCATGCTTGTTTTCCTATAGGGTTTCCATATTGTTATTCCATACTCAAGTTTGGGTCTAATGTAACTAACAAACAATGACTTCATTATGTTTGATTTCCTAGACTTTATAAATCTTTTTATACAACCTATACTTCTATAACTATCATTACTTGGATGTACACTTGTTCAAAGACACACTCACTGGAAGATGTGTTACAAGGATTCATATAAAAGAAACCTCTAATTCTTTTTGCATTACACCAGTTCCCACCCCAACCACCAGAAGAGATCAGTGGTAAAAGGGCAACTTGTTCGAGCTGCCTGTATGCCCTGTATGACCTCTGGGGAAGAGGATCTCACAGTTGAATGTAGCAATTTGAAATCAATGTTTGAAAGAAGGGCCTACCCGATTTAACTGCATAATGTGCTCATTGATGAGGTTACACAGAAAAGGAAGATAGGCCATTTTAAGCCCATAATAGGTGTCCATACCCATGACAACACTCCATCTGTCATTGAGATGAGTAGATTGGATGACAACACAAGCCCCTTCCTTAGATCTTTAACAGTCACTTTTAATTCTGACTCTTACAACTTGAGGTAAATTTTCATTAAAAACTGGGATATTCTGATGGAAGATAGAGACATTATAACTCACTTGGGTGATAAACCATTAATAACATACAAAAGAGGTCTGAATCTAAAAGATCTCCTTAAAAAGAGACATACTCAAGTAATTAAAGGCCAGTGTGGCATATACAAGTGTGAATCATGTAAATGGTGTCACAAGGTTAAAACTGGTACCAAGTTTTCTGTTAACAACATGGTCTTTAAAGTAAAAGGGAGGTATGATTGCTCTTCCAAAGCAGTTGTTTATGTGGCAATGTGTGACCAGTGCTCAGCATTTTACATAGGTAAAAACGGAGAGAAAACTTAAGGCAAGGATCTACGAACATGACTATGCCATTAGGAAAAATAACATGAACAATGCACATGCACTGACTAGGCACATCCATGACAACAACAGCCACAGCTTCAGTTTTATGGCCATTGACCATGTTGCCATCAGTGACAAGTTACCCTGGGGGCACCAACTGGAGTTAAAAGAATTGCAATGGCAGATTTTTTTGCATGCAGATAAATTGCCTGGTATTAATGACAGGACATCAGTTACCCCTATTTTAAAACTAAAAGCCTTGGAAAGGAAGAAATACTGTAAATTCATCTATTCTGCACAAGCACTTTATTAGAAAAGGTTAAATGTTACTTATTTACAATGTGTAATATATTCTTTAAAAGTTTGACTATCACAACACTGATACCTAGTTTTTAATAGTTGTATGTGGTTCGTCAATTCAGTTTTTATAAACATTTAATCTTTATAATCATTTTTACATATACATTTTCAATGTGAAGTACTGTCACAATAGTTAGCAAAGGGATAACTAAATCCATTTATTTTAATCACGCTTTAGTGGTTCTGTGTCCAATCAGATTGTTTTAGAAGGTGTTTTAAAAGGTATTTAAACATTGGCTGTGCACATAGATTTGTGGCTGATGAAGTTAACATTGTTTTAAGGAAAGCACTCACATTGCTTTTATTGGATTTATTGGATTTAATCAACATTAAAGTTTTGCTTTTATTCAACACTTTGTGTGAGGATTTCCTTGGGACCCTCCCTGCTAGCTTCCTTTTCATTTGGTTTGTTTTTTGCCTTTCACATTTTCCTCATGTGTACAACAGTGTTGTGCTGGTACTGCAAGGCCCAGGTGGCCCTTAGGGAGAAGAGCGTAACAAGGTACATGTAATGTCCAGTACAGCAGCAGCCACATCTAACTATGGCAATGGGTGGTGCGGTGGGTGTGAAGGGTCTCAGGGTATTCCCAACTATGAGTCTACAAACACACAGACACTGATATTCACAGTAATGCACACGTGCACATTTGTCAGTACTGGGGTGCATCAGTGCAGGTGTTCATAGGTGTGTACCAGGCTATTGTCCATGGAGAGATGGGAAGTGTAGGGGATGTGTGTACAGTGGTATCATGCCACCTGCCATGTGCCAGCAGGCCATCTTTCAAGAGACACCACTGGGGTGATCCTCAGGCTGAGAGTGACATGCATCAGCCAATCCACTGAGTGCCTCTTGCAGAGGGCCAGTAAGGTGCTCAAGTTGACATGTATGCAACATGTATTACATAACATGGTTAGTGTCTGTCTTGGAGACATGTACCCAAGCATGTTCTGTTGACTGTGGTAGTGTAGTTGAGGTATCCATGGCATGTGGTGCATACAGGGTGTGGAGTCCTATCTGTGGCATTTATAACACAGCTGGGCAGACACATCAAAGTCAGTCAAGCATAGATTGCCTATAAGTATCCAAGATGGATACCTGACATCTGCACATCTGTATAGAGGACTGACAGACATCAGCTAGCTGACTAGCTATGCATTACGATGAATGTGTTGACAGACGTCTGACACTGATAGGTATGCCACTGCTACATGACGGCAGCCCTCACTGACATGTGGTATACAGACAGTAGTCTACAGTTAATTTCCACATGTCAGATCATTATCCAGTAGGAAATATATAATGTGACACAGCTCACACACCAGGAACATGACAGTGAGGACTCAGAGTCCATCTATGCATGCAGGGGTGTTTGTTGCCAGAACTACAATTAGCAATCTACTCTTGCTTGGGAAAGCACTGTCCACAGTAGTAACGTAATGATACACTACATGCCAGTCTGATTTCATATAACCTGAGCTACTACCCATGTATGTAACACATCCACGTGGATAAGAGTGTTGTACAAGCCATATATACTCAAGTGTCCCAGACAGCAGAATCACACCCCTTGCTACTGTAATGACAGCACATAGATGCATGTTATGTACATGGCATTCCATACACTTATTACAGATGTCATTACCCTGCTATGTTATCAGACTGGAATGTGAGCCCTGGTTACCAGGGCTAAGCCATGCTTAGCAAGTGTCAGCATTGCTGCAATATAACAGCTAAGCTCATTTGCACACTGGTAAGTGAGTCCTACATGGTGCAAGTGCCCGTACATTTAACCGTACCTTAGCACTGCTTAGCTTTGCGCAAACCCACGCAAACATACTTAGAGCTGCTCAAAACTGCCTTAACCACTCTGTATCCAACAGCTCTTGTTCTGCCCAGCAACAAAATAAACAGCCCATGCAGGTCTTGAATCCAGCACCCTGTACACTATACTCACAGCAGTTAACCACTACTCCATGACAGCTGTGAAAACAGTTGTTCTTTTTCCAATATATCTGTCAGTACACATATTGAATAGTATTGAACAATTGCTGTGACTTCTACAATTGTGTAGTACTTGTTAGTGATATTACTGTTGCAACACATATGCTGTTATATCTAAATATACACTTATCAGATATATAAAGTGTGATATATCTGGGAAGGTATACGCAACAGTAATGTTTACACATGACAAGGATATGGATATATATATATATATATATATATATATATATATATATATATATATGTAGATATATGTGTACATGTACATACACATATATATTCATATATCTATGTACTTATATACATCTGTATATTGCATGTACATGGCCATATATAGATCTCTTATATATATATATATATATATATATATATATATATATATATATACAGACAGATACCAAAACTCGAGATGGTGCTCGTGAACGAACAATAATGGTGCACGAGTAGAATACAAAACACCAACTGTAACTCCAGCACTCAAATAAAATATACTAAGACAGCTTCATTAAGCAAGTTTATTGCAACACAGTCTGCAGAAACACTGACCGGTGACCGGTTTCATCCTGAGGCATCATCAGTGTGTGACTGTATTGTCAGTGGACCCAATGTTTATACACCATTTCAAAACATGTTGAACAACATATTTAAAGATACAAGCACCCAACTATAAATATCAAAAATTGAAACACTTCCTTAATCAATGTTTATTATAATGTTAATACATTACCTACCTACATGATAATATTAAATGCCCTGTGTTAATATAAATTATTATACCAAAACTGGACTTAAATAAACACATGTGCACTAATCTATCTCCCAGCCTTCAGAATTACCATTGGTCATTCAGGCCTGGTTTAAAAAGAGCTCCTAAATTGACTATCCAACATCGTTCTTTTTGTGTTAATATTTTATGTTTAACCATATCATTAACACCCTGTATTTGAACCATATCAATTCCAACAAACACAAAATGAGCTGTGGCATGAACTAGCTTATGTTTGTATAAAGCACTACGGACACGTTGACACTTAATGTCACTTATGTGGAGGGCTATGTGCTGTTTCAGAGCACATGACATTTGGCCTACATAAAATGCCCCACATTGGCATATAGCCATGTAAACCACCCATGTGCTGGTACATTTAATCAAATGTTTAATATCATAAATCCTCCTTGTGTTAACTGATGTGAAAGATTTAGTCTTAGACATCAGATTGCAATATTTACAAAAGCCACAATAAGTATTGCCCACTATACTATTTGAAAAAGATACTGTTGGACCTTTTTTAAAAGTAGAAAAATGCTGCCCTAAAGATTTACCTTTCCAGTACCCAAAACTACACTCCTCATCAATAACCTGTGTGAAAAAAGGATCAGATTGTAAAACATGCCAGAACTTAGAAATAGTACTTTTAATGTGAAAGGTATTGGAACCATAAGTTGTGATAAATCTCACCTTGCCCTTGTTGGACCCATCATTTGACTGTCTGTCCAATAATAATTGTGTCCTGCTTACAGCTAGGGATACATCTGCATGGGAGACCTTTTCTGCATGCTGAATTCTGTGGCTATTGCCATACAGAGGTGGGGGTCATATTGTACTCATTCCCAACATCAGGGATAAGACCTGTGAGGTACCTGTGGATGATGGTGGGGTGAACTGGATGCATGTGTGCTATGGACACTACTTGCATCTGATTCACAGATATACATGGGGCATTCCACTTATGCTGGTTTGTGCAGGGACATCAGCAGTTTCTCAGTACTTTATACTTGTGACCTTTGTGGTCTGCCAGTGTTTGGCCAGACGACATCGGTATTCCATACTACAAACCCAACCAATGGGCTGCTAGCCTGCATGTGCAATTCCAAGGGTGTGTCCATCTGACAGTAACATATTATACACTGACTGTCTGTCTGGAGTACTTCCACCTGTGTACTGTTTGTATGTCTGGGCCCACATTCATGCCATGGCCATCTTTCAGGTGGTGACAGATATTACATCCAAACATTTACTATGGCTTACTGCTGAAATGTGTTTTGCTGGGATGCATTGTGTTTAGCACTGCAGTTGTGAGAACTTGGCTCTGTCATCGGCAGTACTGGCCAATGGCCACCAGGACAAACCTCACCATGCCTATATGCTGACCACTCTCACACAATATACAACACACATTAACTTAAAACATGCAGCCCTACATATTGTACACATGCATTAATCTATCCTGCTACTTTGGCCAGCTCAGGTAATATGTGCTCCACTGTTATTATACCTACAAATACATGTTACTACATTTCTACGTAGGATTGTGGGGGGGGGGGGGCACACCTGACAACTGTACACATTTGCTGTGACTGTACTGGTATTTCAGGTACTCCATTTCATTCTGTATTCTGACCTATCATGCAGACTAGAGGCATATCAGTGTACTACAGTTCTTAGGTTTGATTGATTTACATTTCAGTTTCAGACTTCTTACCCTTCAGAACTAATATCCCACTGCCTGACCTGTTGTGATCTGTCTGTGTAGGTCTGAAGGGTGGCTGTTATCCGTAGCCATCAATCAGAGGCCTTAGCACAGCCTTTGTTTGTGTTTGTCTATGCCTGTCTTGCAGGCTGAGACTGTTGTTGGGTATGTGAGCTTCCCTGACTGGCATGTGTCCTATGGACACACATTTGGCCCACCACATTTCCTGCAGTGAGTTTTGTCACCTTGTCTAGTACTGGCTACTATGGTGACACCAGTATTTGTTACATATTTCATGCTGCCAATATAGGTGTCTACTATCTGCTGGCAACCCATTCAGCCACCCAATTCCCTTGCATTTTCACATCCATACCATAGATACAAGTAACAAAACATACTACTCCATTCAGCAGTTGATAGGGAGAGTGACTTACCTTTTGGCTGTGCCAGTATTGAGGATGGTGCTGGAGGGCTAAGTATGTCAGATGCACATAGTACACTCCCTATACATGGTTAAGCACAGGTAGTGTCATGTTTGGCATCCCTTTTACTGTATGTGTGAGTCAGAGAAATGTGTCATTCCCTGGGTTCCTACCATGTCAGTGTATGTGCTATGCATTGCCTCTTTGCCAAGACCTGGGCATACTGGGCACACCTCCTTCTGCCTACTGGGACAGGCTCAGGTTGTTCCTCCCCTCAGTCACTCTGTGCCTGTTCAGGCCTTGGCAATGGTGTGGCCCTGCCCCATGCTGTTCCTGGTACAGCTGTTTCCGCAGGATCATATTGTGTAGCATGGCACATGCGATGAAAATTTGGGTACATGTAGCTGGTGAGTACTGCAAGGCTCCACCAGATATGTCTAAGCACCGGAACCATGACTTGAGCATCCCAAACACATGCTCTATTATGATTCTGGTCTGTGCGTGTGCCTCATTATGGAGCTCTTGTTCGGGTGCGTGTGCATTTCTGATGGGTGTCATCAGCCACGGTTCCAGTGCGTAACCAGCATCCCACACTAGGTGGCCATAAGGGATGTCCCCACTGGCAAATCTCTGGTACAGCTACATCATATGCCAGATGTGGGAGTCGTGATAGCTTCCAAGGCAGCCAGCACACACATTCATTATAATGCCCTGGGCATTGCACATGACCTGGCAGTTGATGGAGGGGAAGCCCTTGCTGTTGATGTAGACCCTAACCCACTCACCGGGTGGTGCTTTGATGTGTATGTGAGTACAGTCTACAGTACCCACTACCTCAGGGTATCCTGCTATTTGGTGGAAGAGACACATATTGCTTGTCAATGCCTCATGGCTGTTGTGGAAATATATATGCTGACCAGCATGTGCTGACATGGTATCCAGAAACTGGTGGAGTATCCTGGATGCTGATGCCTGGGAGATCCCCATGATATCCATAGTTGGCCTTTGGAAGGTACCTGTGCCTAATATTCTTAGGCTTACACATACCTTGGTATCCAATGGGATGGGTTCCTCTCTGTTGGTTCTGTGTATGAGGCATGGCCAGCACAGCTCAAAAATTTGCTGTAGGAGGTCCCTATCCACTCTATAGCACTCCACTATCTCCAGCTCATGTAGCCCATGGTAGGTTACCCTGGGTCTGTACACTGTTCTCCTTCTCCTCACTGTGGGTTGGTCATCAGCATTCTCATCCTCACCACCCTCAGCCTCTTCCACATGTTGATTTATGATAGCTGCTGCAGACCCTATCATTTTGTTGCTTTTGTTTGGTAAAATGTCCCCGCTTGTGTACACTGGTGGTGTAGAGTTTGTGGGAAAAATGAGAGAGAAAGATGTTTGCATAGTTTATAGTAGTGTGCTGGGCTGGGCTGAGCTGCTGCCTTTGTTATTGGCTGATTCTGATACATTTCACCTGCCAGCTATGCTAGTTCTCCTTGATTACTTTCCTACTGCTGTTTTCCCTTCCCATTGCCCTCCTGTTTAAGCCCAGGTGCACGCCACACAAACACAGTGTTCAGATGTGCATGGAGCTGCTATTTCCTAGTTTACCTTTTTTTCCCTTTAAAACATGGTGCGTGGCACTCACACCCGCTTAGGCAATGTAAAGAGTGCTTGGCAGCTGCAGACACACCCCCTTGCTTAGCTCTGCTAAGCGAAGTGGAAACCAAAGCCACAGGGCTCCAGTAAACTTACAATATGCCTGACACACCCCTCTATGATGTCAGCTAGCTCTTAGACTTGTATTATGGTCTTCCTGCACCTGCATGGTTGGGTACAGACTAGCCATGAGGGGGAATCTGGGATTCAGTATCATTCCCCTCATTTGCATAGGATTGCCTGCTAATGCCTAGTTACAAATCTGACACTGAGCCTTCACCCTTACCAACCACTATTCACTGGCCATGTTGTCTTCTGCCTGCCATTGAGTATAATGGCAAAATTAATATTTTGGATAGAATGCTTTTTTCTAGTTTTTTTTTTTTATTTTTGGGCCGATCCCATTTGCGCTCCATTCCCCTATGCTTAAACGTCCGACACTGGCCAAAAAAAATTAAAAGTTTTTTTATTTTTATTTTTGCAACTGTTTTCCATGCCAATGGTCATATATTTAGTCATTGGCATGATTTACATGTTATATACACCCTTTATTTGAAGCTGTCATGACTCCGTTTTGTAGTTTGCAGAAATGTACTCGGTTACTAACTGAGTACATTTCTGCAGATTACACTAGTCCTGCACGGATGGCTGCCAGCTTCCTGGATCGCAAATTCATCTCATTTGCATGGTTTTCACCTGCTAATGGGGTAATTTGCATACAGGAACTGTGTTCGTGCAGGAATAGTGCAGGAGTGCTTGTGCTCGTCCCAGGAGCTTGTTTCTGGATCTCTTGGTGGCCACATTGACTCCAGTAGTTCCTGCACTATTCCTGCACACCGTGCAGAGCTTGCTGAATCCCGGGGTCTAATTTGACAGGATTACCAGAAACAAAGTTTTTATAGCTGATCTCTTAATTGATTTTAAGCAAAGATATAGTCTGATATGTTGTAAAATATAATATTGTGCTCCCAGAAGAACTTCTTGCTTTTAAGCTGTTAGATACTATATGCTAAATGTAAAAGACAGATGGTTAGCATTAACATCATGCATTAAATTTATGTTTGCTTATTTTAAATCAGCCCTAAAGCACATTTTTGGATAAAAGGTGTAATGTCCCCACAGTGGGCCAGTAATCAGGGAGCCTGAATCCTCACCACTAACATTGGAGAGGATGTGCACTTGGAATACAAATGGATACACTCAGTATTTCCAGATGCAGACCTCTCTGCAGCAATCACAATTTCCCTTAAGACACACAGGTAACAAACTCAGCCCGGTGTCTAGATTTCTGTATGTCTATCTCCCTCCAAGTCTCCAGTAAGACTCCCCACTTGTACAGCTGTAGGGCTAGGTCCTTGGTTGGGGTGTCCTAGCCAAGTCCTCCAGCATTCACTCTGTAAGACCAATGCTTTGTGTCCCTGCCCCAAGTAGCTGATAACACACACACTGTGAGATTTGTTTATCTACACACACACACACACACACACACACACACACACACACACACACACACACACACACACACACACACACACACACACTCTCAAACAATTAGGAAAGGCTGACACAGATTTACCTGCTGTGCTCCCTTCTGCCCAGAGTATAAGGTAGTTATCATCACCATCAGACATTCTACAATCAGCTACTCTAAGGCCCTAGGGTGTCCAATTGTGCAATATTAATGCTAATACAAATGGTAGTAGCTGACCAAGACAGCTAGGTCTCTTGGAGTGGCCCACACAGTGTCACCAAATAAATATAAGCACTCTCAAAGGTTAAGTACTTTCTAAAAAGGACTAGCCACAATGAAAAGTTTAAATATATTTAATAATACATAATAAAATAACAAACAAATCACAGGAGATATTGAAAATAATATTGATGGACAGACTCATACAAATAAATAAAAACAATCTCTAAACTAAGCTTCATTATATTCTTGATTGAATCTAGGAGAATTACTATTCCCTTATAACTTACTTGATAGAGCAAGGTACAATGAAATACGTGAGCCATTTTTCTAGTCAGGTTCCCCAAAACAGAATACTCAATACTCAAAGATTACTCCCTGTAAAATATAATATCCAAGATGGTTTGCAGAATGACCTCATCTGTCCACCTGACGTCTAGGTTCTCACAGTATCCTCCTTTGAAGCTGAGACAGGAATTTAGCATAAATGGCTACAATACACATCTAAATGTTTATGACAGTGCCTGGGGCTTCCCCTCTTTTTACTGACCTAATGAACAAAGGCTTCTTCCAGACCCACCATCTTTAGCCCTATTCAGTACTGTGTAGTGCCATTTTAATGGTTTAGCAGCTCATTTATATTTCCCTTATTTTTTTAAAGTATGCTAGCTGCTTAACCTCTGCTTTCCTAGAATCCTCTATTAAAACATATACATTTAATGGGTCTACTTCAGATTGCCAATGTTTCAAAATGCCGACAACCATATGGCCAGCACCATATGGCCAACACTTTGAAATGCTGACAAACTGAAATAGTAGTGCAAACTACTACATACAGTGTAGGGCAGGGGGGCAAGCCCCCCTGCACCCCCCACACCCCCGCTACTTAAATATTCTCACTCCAAGATTGCACTACAGTGCAGGAAAGGGGAATCTCCCAGTTCTGCACTGTAGCAGGATCTCCACTATCATTTGTCAGCCTTTCAAACGTTCAGTCATATGGTGTCGGCCATATGGGTGTCGAACATTTGAAATTTCAATCAAATGAAGGGCTCCCACATTTAATTCAGTTATAATAATACATGTGCATTTCGTTTCATTCCAGCAGGGTGCACCATTGATTCATTTTAACACAGGCACACCTCACACATACATTTTCAGCACAGGCATCTGTAAAAATCAGCTCAGCGATACTGCCAGTGCTATGCATGGTCTCACTAGATAAGTACTAAAGAGACCCATATATGGTACATGTCATACCACCTTCCACTAGGCTGAAGACTATCCAAAGAAAGGTGAGTCACTCAAAGTAATACAGGAGAGCAAAATATTTGAGGATATTGAAGAATGCAACCAAACAGACAGTTTGCAATGCAGATAATTTCAAAGTAGAATATTATGGGTCAGCTTTAATTGATACTGCATACACATGTACAAATGATTTGACAACTATATTAGTAGCTTGAGTCAGAATGAGAAGAAAAATATATTAAAAACATATACACATTTTAGTAGGACTTTCACAACTGGAGAAGGAAGAGGAGAGTATCTATCAAGAGATTACTGAAAACTCTAGCACCATTCCTGTTAACCATTGATCCCCACTTTCTCATCAGTGAAGGCCATTCATTTACCACATGTGGAGTGTTTCCCAGTAAGAAAAAGAGTGAGGGGGCATCATCCAGGCAGTCATAGCAGTGTTTTTACCACTGTCAACATCACAACAAGCAGAGAATTTATTTTATACCTAAACCCTGGCCCAGTGGCTTTTGTGTACCTATGTAAAAACAGGTGCATCCTTTACCCTCTCGCTATATGCCTATGCTCCCGCACACACATGATGCCAAGTGATACCATCACTGGCTTGGGTCAGCAAGGATACTCCTGGTCCTGTATCCACTAGTAACATGTGAACCTCTACTTTTACAGGAGCAGGTGGGCCTGGCGGGGTCATCATTTCCCTTCCCCCAGGATGGATAAGCCAGCAAACACAGCTCTTGCTGATCCTCCCCAGCATGACAGTTCTAGCACTTGAGCCACTATTTGAACTTTTGGTCATTCGGGTCACCATCAGCAATTTATCTCTATGCACCACTGAGCTAGGGAACTTCAAAGGAGTACTTATGTCCTTAAAATGGGCAGGAACAGTCCTAGACATGTAAATGACAAAAAAAAAATGTTTAAACAACCAGTGACCTCAGTTAGTGATCAACATTGGTGCGTCAACATTCTAGATAAAGAAGGACACTGTGAGAATGAGGCCCTCATAGCTTCAGGGTACATGACCAGGGAGAAGCAGAGAAAGTTTTATAAAAACTGCATCTTCTGTTTGGACATGCTTCTGTGGCTAGACTACAGAAATTGTCCTGTAGGTCAGAAAATATGGTCTCTAAATGTACATCTTCCTCTGGAACAGAATACTGAGGGCTGTAAGAACTGCCTTAAGTATAGCAGAGGCAAGCCTTGGTTCAGTGTTGACATGGCTCTGGCTACCACATACAATGGGGCAGTTGCTGTGGATAGTACATGAACTTGAACCTGAAACCTGCTACCTACACACTTGAGTGCCAGAATCATTATGCATATACAGACACTGCCAAGAATCATATATTTATTCACTGCTGGATAACATGGTCCACAGCACAAGTTATTTAATGACAATGTTAGATAATTTACTAATGAAGAGATATGGCAGGGAAATTTGAAACTATGACCATGGTAGCATATGGACTCTAGAGCCACAGGACTCTTAGAAAGACACATTCAGAAGATAACGTAAATAATGTTAACAGAATACATTAGATGCGGATGTGACTGGGAAAAGACATGAGTTCTAATGGCAAACATGTATTAGTTTATGTTTAATCAGAACAAAAATCTCCTTTTGCTCTGATTGATAAGTTGTCTGGTCTGGAAGGGGCTGAAGGGAGAATGGTAGCTAAAGAACATGCTTGAGCATTACTTGCAAACTGAAGCTAAATATTTGGACTGAATTAAGAGACCATTATGGAACCTGGAACCAGCTTTGTACCACAAGGGTAGGGTTTGAAATGGGAGCCATGTTGTACTACAAAAGGGCTGACTGTCTGAGTGGAAAGGATTTGGAGTTGTCACTGGCCAAGATGGAGCTGTTCATGTAAGGGGGCATCATTCAGGCTTTGTAAAATTGAGATGGAAATGGAAGACTAGTACATCACAAAAATGGCAATGATGAGTTAAGAGACTTCCCAGAAATTATACCAAAGAACCCATAAAATGGAGATGAAGATGAAATACAGAACTCTGAAGTGACTAAGGATGGATTTGGTACCCCCAGAGTGAAACAGCCACAGATACTGCAGGTAGATAGTTGACAGTTTCAAAAAAGGTCAAAACATATGATTTGAGGACAGAGAAAGAGGAATGCTACATACAACTGAAGTATTATACTGGGCTGGCAAAGCTATATGAAGATATAAGAATTGGTATAACTGATTGTTTGCACACAACTGAAACTGGAGGCAAAAAAGACCCGTTGACATGTCATGTATAGGAGATATTCACTGTGAACCAGGAAACGACCAAATAAAGCCCTCTGACTCCCATATGGAACATGATGAATTCCTGTCTGAAGATATATTAGCAGAGTCATGAACGCATGATGAGATATGAAACTAGAAAGAGCATGCTGTTTTTGAAGACACTGGTAATGTAAGATAACAATAAATTTCCTGTCAAATGGTGTGTACCCTCAAAGAAACGCCTAAAGACATAGCACACAAAGCACATTTTGTGGCTAGGGAGTTTGAACTAAAATATTCAGCAACCTGTGCTTCAGAATTTCATTTTCTCCTTTTGGCCATAAACTGTCAAAAGCAGTAGAAAATTGAGTCTGTGGACATTAAGTATGTTTTTATGCAAGGTATAGAACTCTGTGACATTTATGTCTGACCCTCCCATAAGACAAGATGGCTAGTTTCATTGTGGAATCTCAAGACATTTGTTAATAATATGGCAGATGCCCTAGCCTTAGTCTAGTGGTAACTGTGAAGTCCCGCCTCTGGCCAGTAATCAAGGAGCCTCAATCCTCACCATTGACACTGATGGGGGATGTTCACTTAGAACAAAAATGGATACACACAGTATTTTCAGGTGCAGCTGTCTGCATCAAGCACAATTTCCCTTAAGATCTCACAGGGAGTACACTCCATACCTGGGGCTAAACTTCGTCTTCAGGCTCCAAATAAGTCTCCACCTATCCCTCTGCAGAAACCAGTAGTCTGTGTCCCTGTTCCAAGTAGCTGACACACACACACACTGTGAGATTTGATTTTCACGCACGCACACACACACACACACACACACACACACACACACACACACACACACACACACACACACACACACACTCTCTTAACAGGATACCTAATTACTCTTAGTAAAACTAATACTTATACTAATGGTAATGTTTCCAGACCAAGCAGCTAGATTTTCAGGAGCATGAAGCCTACAGTGCCACCAAATAAATGCAGTTCTCTCAAAGGTTAAACTATTTACTAAAAGACCAGCCACAATGAAAGGTACAGATATATTTAATAACAAATAATAAAATAGGAAGCATGAAAATACTAAATATCTATTTACAATAAACACCAGAGTTTCAATTGACAGGAAATATAAAAAATATAAAAACAACACAGCTGGAAAGATTCAGGGAGATACAGAAAAACAATATTTAACTAGTATTACTATATATTTCCTAACTGACCAAAACATTACTGTTCCCTACTTATTTGCTAGAGCAAGGCAAGATGAAATGGGTGAGTGGTCTTTGTTGTCAGGTTCTCAAAAACAGAGTGCTGATTGTCATTATCACATCTCTCACTAATATCTAAATACAGTTTCAGTGCTGGCTATAGAATGGCATCACATCTGGTCACCTGACTATGTGGTGCCCACAGTGCCCCCCTGACTAGAAGCTGAACCAGAATATAGCACAGATGTCACAATACATGCCTAGGGCTTTGCTAAGACATCTGGAGACTATAAAACTATTCCAATACTTTCATCCTTCTTGTAGAGAATAATCAGCCCTTCTCTGGCACCCCAGGGCAACAATTAGTTCACCACTAAGGACAATAATGGCAGGCTCCCTGACCAGACATTGCGTCTATGGCTGCATTCAGGCATGTGAGATAAAATCTTTTTGGCCTAAGCCAAATAATTTAATTTCAAATTATTTTTCTTAATGCGAGCTAGGATGAGCTTAACCCCTTACCTTACAACAACCTCTGTTAGCATATATACATTTCCTCAGTTACAACAGTACAGTCTGATATAAATTTATATTATTTTCTGTCCAGCAGAACCCACTGTTGATACATGTTTAGCACAAGCAGCTTTACAAATACATTTTATAACACGAGCATCTGTACAAATTAATTTGATAAACAAATGACATAAAATTATTTACAAAACTCCAGCTACCTACTCTGGCATATGATACACATGCACTGCGCTACTCTGCTACTCTGTCTGGCATACCTGGCACTACTTCACATTGTCGCAATAACAACAAAGTGATGCATTCTCATGGCAGGAGGGCGAATTTCATGGGTTGACCTTGATGTGCTCTACTAGCTAGAGGGGAATAATAATGTCACTGGAATACTTGGCTTCAATGTGGATGATTTTGGATGGGATGGTGAAATATCTGAAGTGACAAGGCTTTGTAGCTTTGTCACTTTACTTATTTCTTACACGTAAGTTAACTTTTAAGTTGATTATGAAGAGCATGGAAACGTTTGTCATGTAGAACAGGACTCAGATACTACTCATGGAATAGTGGAGGTACACCAAGAGAGCTACATGAAAAATCTTCATTCTGTCATCCTAAACTCATCAAGGCTGGTGAAATGAGATCTCTCTTCCCCAGAACTGCAATGGAATTACTTTGGAAAATCATTCTACAAAAAGTATCTGAAAGGTTCAGCATGAAACTAATGTCTTAAGTTATGCTTCATACAGATGGTATATCTCATGGAGGGGCATTGATTTTATAAGTAAGGCTATGTGCCAGAAAATCAGTACTTTTGAAATATAAAGCTGAAGAAAACTTTTGACAATTCCACATTGGAAGAAGCTGAGATCAGACAATATGTAAGGAAATAACCCAAACTGTCAACTAGAAAGTCTGATAGCAAAACAAAAACTCAAATACATTGACCATGTAATACAATGTCAGGATTCAGTAGAAAAGACTTTGATGGTGGGAAAATTCAAAGGCAAAGAACTTAAAGAAGCAGTTGTTGGCAGGTAGTCTTGTGTGCTAAAGTCCTTGGTGTCACAAAGACTGGATGAAATGACTAAACAACAATGCAGTATTAATGCAGGACAAACTCTTGTCATAGTGGCCAGCCTTGACAGTGCACTCTTTCTTACTATGCCCTAAATCTACAACTGGTGACCCAAGCGATGACTCCTTCAGATTATCTGCATCACAGATAATGTAATTCTTTGGTTTGAAGTGATTAACTATACAAAGCCTGCTACCGAAAAAAAAGTTTTGCCTATAAATAAGTGGAATAAAAGAACTTAATCAAGCTCAGAGAATTTACAGTAATATACTGTGAGCTATAAATGAGATGGATGGCAGTCTGCTTTACTAAATAGGGAGGTTCTAAACTTGGGCTTATATTATTTATTTATTTATTTATTTATTTATTTATTTGCATTTGTTTACTGGGAGGTCTACTGGGCCAGGGTGAGCTCATTTTCAGTAGAGGCCCGGTAAGAAAATCTCCAAAAACAAACAACATGATAAAGCTATAGAATCATAATACACAAATCAAGCAGCACTACATTATAGAATAGATGATATAATAAAATAGATAATACTAGTTATACAGGTGCTAGATTTTTAAGTATGCAAGCCAAACAAGAATACAGTTGATGACAGTGGATAATAGCGAATGTGTGAACAATACAGTGTTGCAGTTTTGCAGTAGAGAAGGAAAGATGGAGAGCAGCTGATTAAAGATACTGAGAGTGAGGGACAGTCTTAGAGCTACTGCTATATAGGCATCAAGAATGAATGGAAGATATGGGAGGTAACTGGTATAGTAGGTTATGTGTGGCTGGGTTGCACATGTTAGACTTAGTAAGTTGGAATCACTGAATGTATATATGAGGAGTCTGAGCCATAAGTGAGATGAAGAAGAAAAGTAGGAAGGCTAGGAATATTGTTTTTTTATAGTCAGTGCTGGTACATGTACATAGCCAATGGAAGAACAGATGTTGTTTCTGTGAAGTCTTAAATCATTCAGTGTTGCTAGTAGACCTAATTGAAGGAAGGAGAGCATTTCATAGTTTTGCTATAGCATATGGGTAATGCATTTGACCGGCGGAAAGGATAGGTTTTGCTAAATTAAGGAACATCTGATTGACTGATTGCAGAGGTCTATTTGGGTGATACTTTGTGAACAGAGAGGAGAGGGCAGGACAACTAGAAGGCTTATAGATTATCTTATGAGCTGTGGTTAGTTGCAAGTATTTTTGGTGTTGGGGGAAATTCTAACCAGTTTAGACGATGGAGTGATACACACTGGTGGGAAGAGTGTTTGGCACTGGTTACAAATTTTATGATTTTATTGTAGCATGAGTTCAGTTTGGATTTAAAAGGATTGTATATTAGTAAGGAGAGGTGCACCATAGAGCAAGGATGGAAGTAGAAAGGAAGATGCAAGGGATAGTCTTGCTGCATAGGTGAGAAAGTGTTTGTGCCTGTACAGGATGCCTAGTTTCTGATGAGTTTTTTGTTGTTTGTGTTAATATGCTGGTTGAAAGTTAGGCGTTCATCTATGATGACCACTAGAAGTTTGGTATATGGGACTACTTTGAGGTAAGTGTTGTTGTGTGAGTTTATAGTAAATTCATTTTTGGTTAGGGGTGTTTTTTTTTGCTGGTGAATAACATGAGCTTGGCTCTATTAGCATTTAGGGCTAAATGGTTATTATATATCCAGGTTTCAGTGGAAGTGAAGGCATTTTGGGTGAGTATAAGTAGTTCTAAAGGAGACTTGGCCATGCAGAGGATGGCGGAGTCATCTGCATATTGGATGACATTAGCATGAAGTACGCTGGTATGGAAATCATTAATGAAAATGCTGAAGAGCAGTGGACCTAGTATGGACCCTTGTGGGACTGCAATACTGATGTTGAGGAAAAGAGAGAGGGATTGGTGCCATCTGGTTGTTTGTTGCCCATCTGTAAGGCAGTTGGAAAACCAGCCTAGGGTAGTGGGAGATATGCCTAAATTGGAGAGTTTGGTCAGAAGAAGTGGGTGGGAGACAGTATCGAATACATTGGAAAAGTCAAGAAATAGTGAGGAGACAAGGTCTCCTGAGTCTTGCGCATGGTTGACTGTGTCTAAGAAAGATACAAGAGCAGTGGTGGTGCTATGACAAGGCCTAAACCCATGATGGGTTGGGGAGAGGAGGTTGTGGTGTAGTAGGTAGACATGTAGTTGGCTATGCATACATTTTTTCTAGAATTCTGGAGATGGGAGAGAGGATAACAAATGGACAGAAGTTAGATATATCATTATTGTTTTCCACCTTTGTGGAGATGGAGGATAAATGTCTTTTTTCAGATGGTGGGAATAAAGAACTCTTGAATGGATCTGTTTAGTAGCATACTAATGGGATAGGCTATAGTGTCTGCTGATTTTTGGAAGAATTCTGGTGGTAAGTTATCTGGAGCATTTAATCCAGGTTTAAGTTTAAGCAGGAGTTTTTGTTATTTTTTTGGTGGAGGTAGGTATGGATATGAGAGAGAAGATTGGTCTTGTTGTAGCAGATAGGTCTGGGGCAGTGGGTTGATTAGTGGGAAGGTGGCAGTGAAATTGACTATACTGTTTTTAAAGAATGAGTTAAAAAGTGAGGCAGTTTCAGCTGGGGTCATGTCTGGATCAGGGGAAGGATTATTGCTTTTGCCTGGGTATAATAGAGTTTATGGACCTCCAGAATATTTTAGGATTTTGCATATGGTCGTTTTGCAGAGTACTATAGTAGTCTTATTTGTTTTTGATAAGTTGCTTTACTTGATTATCCAGTTGTTTGTATTGAGCGAAGTTTACACGGATTTACTTGTATGCTATAATTTACAGGCGTTATCCCTAGCTTTCATAAGTTGTTTGGTGGATTTGGTAATCCAACTGGCCTGGTTGGCTTTCACTCGCTTATGGTGGAGAGGTGTAAAATTGTCTAGTACATGGAAGAATGTTGAGTTAAAGAATTTAACAGCATCATTCAGTGGTAGGACTTTAAGTGGATCTCAGGTGATATTTCATAGGGTATTGTTAAAGGTAATTGGGCAGAAGTGGGATAGGTCACTGGTATGCTTATACTAGTGTATATTAAGCACTGTACTTAGTTTGCAAATTATGTATGCTGGTAGGTGATCACTAATGCTATTAGGTAGAGTGACAGTGGAGAAGATTTTACTAGGGTCAGAGACAAGGACCCAGTCTAATACTGAGCTGTTGTTTTTGTTGGGTCTGGTTATGGTAGTAATGAGTTGGGTGTACTTGCATAGGTTGATACTGTTTGATGGGTGGTGATGCATGATGTCTACCAGTTAATATTCAAATCACTAAGTATGATTGTTTTATTCTCTATATTTTGGATGACCAGGCTAGTATTTCTTCAAGTACTGGGATATTGTTACCAGAGGAGATATATGTGACTATAATGCAGATGCTTTTGCTGCTATTCATTTTTGAGTTGGCTATTAGTATTTTGGCTGTAGAAAATGTGGGAGTAGGTTTGTTATATGGGACTGTATTAAAAGTATTATGGTGTATGATAACAATGCCCCCACCTTTTTTTCTGGGCCTATCTGTTCTCAGGCAAGAGAATCTGGATGGGAGGGATTCAGAGTTTTTAATATAAGGTTTTATCCTAGTCTCAGTTGCTGCTACAATATCTGGCTTATAGTGTTCAATCCAGGCATGGAGATCTGAAATTTTGTTCTGATGCTTTGGAGGTTGATGGTAGTAAGGTTAAGGGTTTTGTGATAGCTCTTGTGATAAAGAGGGGAGTGAGTGGGTCCAGGATTGGGGTGAATGTCACCGCATGATATTAGGTTGTGGTGAGTGTTTGGGATTAGTGAGTTGCATCATTTTTTCTTTGCGCTGTATGCATGTATGGAAATTAGTTTTATTTTTACATGTAAGGTTAGAATTTTATAGCTTTTTAAGGAGGATGCATATAAAGAGGGTGCTATGTCAGTGAGGTGAGTGAGTTTGGACAGAAGAGTGGCAGTTAAGTGAGGGGGCTTGTAATATTCATGTATGGTTTCAGGAGAAGTAAGTAGTTGTAGAAAGAGGAAGGATAGAGAAATAAATAGTGCTAAGTTGTGATGAATAGCATGTTTTGATGGAAGGGTATGTAGAGTGGTGAAGAGTAAGATTTATTTGTAAGATAGACTGGAATGTGAAAACAGGGTGGTGGAGTATAGGGGGTGGGGTGTGAGATGGTCAGTTATACAACTAGTGAAATGGGTGTAGGGAAGAATTAATTATTATAAGGTTATGATTGAGTGAGCAGTACAGGTAGGTGGGGCTTTGGTTAGGATAAATGTAATTGATGTGGGGGTGGATGGGAATGGGGGTAGGGGAGTGTAGTGAGCCCAAGCAAAGCAAGGATGAATGGAGTGGGCAGAGCCAGGAGCGGGCACAGGATGGGAAGATCGCTATGCTTCAAAAAACTATCATTAGGACTTGCACTTAAGTTTATCAGTGAGTAGTACATTGTTTAAAGTGGAGAGACTAGGTGAGTAAGGACAGATGTTGATAATATATGGAGTGAGCCCTTGGTTTAGAAAAGAGAGGAGACAGGCAGGAAATTTTTATCCTTTAGCACACTTTCTTGAAGTTAGGTGCCAAAGTGACACAAAGACTAGGGAGAAAGATGTATACTCACTGGGGGTGGAAGAAAGGTAGTGGTGGTGGGGGTTAGTGAGCTGAGAAATACACAGGCATGCCACAGCCTAGATTAATTTGAAAAAAGACAAAAAATTGCTTTTAACACCAGGTGAGGAAGAAGTAATTGGAACATATATGTATAGCTTGTGATTGTGTTTTCTTTTATTTTTTCCTCCTGTCCTTGGCTGGAGAGCAACAGTCCTTGTATTGGTTTCAGGGTCAGTAGATATAATTTCATCCAGGTGTGTTCAATGGGGGGGTGGATTGAGGCCGCTTTTCCATGTAGGTTACTACAGTAAAATAAAAGAGAGATGTAATGGCAATAAGATAGTGAACTTAGGGTGGTAAAAATTTCTCTAGAAGAGAGAAAGCAATTAATGGAGGGGTAGTGAACATTAGGGACAAGCAGAAAGAGTGAAGTAGAAGGCAGAGGTTTGAGAGATAGAAAGGGTGAAGGCTGCAGGCTGGAGCATGAGAGAGAAAGTAAAAGGTAGAAAGGATTGCCAGGTTTGCAGGGAAGAGAAGACTAGAGAGATGTGAGGAGCTAGAAAACAGGGTAGCTTAGTTTATGGTGCAGATTTGGAGAAAGTGGCCTTTACATGGGAAGGGAGAAACAGACAGGTAACAGCAACATGGTCAAGGGGAGCCCGTGTGTACTCTGAAATGTGCAGTAGGCAGAAGGAAGGGACAAACAGACAGGTAACAGCAACATGGTCAAGGGGAGCCCGCGTGTACTCTGAAATGTGCAGTAGGCAGAAGGAAGGGACAAACAGACAGGTAACAGCAACATGGTCAAGGGAGCCCGCGTGTACTCTGAAATGTGCAGTAGGCAGAAGGAATGGACAATGCACAACATAGTAAGGTCAAGGGACTCCAGCGTTCAATCAAGCTGGAATAAGCAGAAGGAAGAGACAATGCAGTTGCCAGTACCCAAGTAATACATGACAGAAATTCTGTAATATGTACAGATTATGCCTTCCAGTTCTACAGCATAACAGTAAACAAGCAGCAGTTAATAAAACACACATTTCCCCATTTTCAGCAGTTAATACAGACTGTTAACTTTCAGCATAAATCAAATGAAATCAAGCATTCAGTTACAGATTAGTGACAGTACTATCCAACAGACAAGTCAAATGGCTAAGTTCTCTGAGGGTCTACAAACTGGCAGAGTATAACACAAGTGCCTGAAAGTCTGTTTTGTGTGAGTAAAAGACAAACAAGAGCAGGATCGTACAAGTGACATACAAAAGCATCTATTGCCTATTAAATCTCTGAAAAAAATGTTGCCTTATTTTTTTTTTTCTTTAAGGAGAAATGGGGAGAATGTAAAGTTGGCAGTTACTTCCTTAGTTTGAGGGGTTTACTGCAGCATCTCTTTTAATGAACCTTCTTTTCCACTTGCTTACTGACCACAACTAAGTATGTTTTGATGCAGTTTAGATGTACTATGCAGTGTGTGTATGTGTGTATGTGTGTGTGTGTGCATGTGTGTGTGTGTGCGTGTGTGTGTGTGTGTGTGTGTGTGTGTGTGTGTGTGTGTGTGTGTGTGTGTGTGTGTGTGTGTGTGTGTGTATGTGCATGCATGGGTGTGTTTGTGTGTGTGTGTACAAATGTGTGTGTATGTGTTTATCCTAGCGGTGTTTGTGCAACTTCGATGCTCAAAAGAATAATCTCCATGAGTTTTGAACACTCAGCAAGTATATTGAAACTCTCTGTTACATCAGCAAGTTTAATATAAATCAAAGAATGCCCGAAGCTGGTATGTTTGTTACAAATATGATCTGAACTTTAACCCCATAGTTGATGACTAGACTATGTCCGATGGGGTTGTGAGAGCTTGTTCAGTACAGATGTTTAAGTTAAGATAACAATTACTGAGAAATAAACATCATAGTTCAGACAAATGCCCACAGATGGTAACAGAAGATCAGTATTTCAGAATATGTACTTGAGAATTGATTGCATCAGTGGAATCTTTTTCATTTTTTATTATTCTCAAAATATTCAAGTCTCATAGCAGTTGTCTTGGCCCTGCAATACAACAAACCATTATTGAGACATTGTGGTTTACTGTGGTATGGTTTGTAGTAGTAGATAAATTTAAGGTAGCTGGGAAGTTTTCTGCGGTATGGTTTGGAGTAATGGATAAACTTAAGGGAGCTGGGAAGTTTGCTGTGGTATGGTTTGGAGTATTGGATACATTCAAGGTAGCTAAAAAGTTTGCTGTGGTATTGTTTGGAGTAGTGGATAAATTTAAGGTAGCTGGGAAATTTGCTGGGGTATGGTTTGGAGTAGTGTATAAATTTAAGGTAGCTGGGAGGTCTGCTGTGGTATGGTTTGGAGTCATGGATAAATTTAAGTTAGCAAGGCAGGAGTAATAACTAGTGAGGTGTTTTTTAAAGGTAGATTAAACTGTATATAAGCTTTACTGAAGAAAAAGATATGACTTAGAAAGTACAGTAGAAGTTCCGAAAGCTGTAACAATGCCTAACCAAAAAAAGGAGTAAGATGTCCAGCAGTAATATCTGAACAGTATGCTTTTAAGGATACCCTTCAAAAGCTCAATGTTTCAAAACCTCAAACTTCAAATTACCAAGACCATAGAATTGAAGTTTTGAAACTTCAAAAACATAATAAAAAAATAAAAACAACCTCCCTGCTAAATAAATATACCAACTCCAAGATCGCACTACAGTGAGGGAAAACAGAAAATTTCCCATTCTGCGCTGTATGGCAATTTGCATTCAAAATGTTCAAAGTTTCAAAACTTTGATCTTATGATCTCAGCCATTTGATGTTTTGAAATTTCGAGCTTCTGAAGGGTATCCACATTTTAAGGATGTCTGGAGATATAGCCTGAAAAGACAGGTGTATGCCGGAGACAGATGGCAAATCAGTGAAGATATGAAAAGTGTAAAGGCTATATCGTAAGATAATATTTACACAGCATGCAGCTGAGCTCAGCAAGTAAGATGGCAACGATGTAAGGACAGGATGTTATTTTATTAATGTTTGATGAAAGATCAAGTTTTCTTTATGGTATTTCATGATGAATGAATGAATGAATATAAATACAAATATGAATAGCCATTTATAAATAAGAATATTAATGAATAGAACAACATAAAGGAAACAAAGCAGCCAAGATGAGAACAGTGTAAGAGATTTTTGTACTTGAGCTGCAGTGGTTTGGCTTACAAAGATTAGGGGGTGGCAGAGGATATGGGATGCACAACAAAAAAGTGACACTTCATGAGTTAATACAGGAACTACAGATGGTAGAGGATTGATGCCAAAGAAGGAACAAGCAGAATGTGACTGAAAAAAAGAATACGATATAATACAATATAATACATGAGAACAGTAGAAGATGGAATGAGATAGAACAGCAGAAAAGAGACAGGCAATGAGAAGACGTGGATATTGGTTATCAGAGGAGTACAACATGTAGGATACAGCATATGGGGAGCTGATGAGAACATTTAATGAAGATAGTGAAAGAGGTTACTACAGAAGAATAAGAAGGAGAAGGAAGAGAGGGTAGAAAGGCAGGCATAGACAGCAGTGGCAAATGATTCAGGTGACAGAGTCTGTGATGGCCATGCAGTAACCAATACAATGTGGAGAACAGTACAGTAGTTACCAGGCCAGGAAGATACACAAAGTTAGACAAGGAAAACAAAGAGTGAAAGGGGTACACCAGTGGAAAGTGCCTGTAAGAAGAGCAGAAGAGGGACTGAAAGGGGATACAGGGATAAAAACAAGGGGCATGTGCATTAAGAAGGGTTGGTAGTTGAGGAACTGACGGAGGAAAGGTTGCAAATTTGAGAGGTAGTGGAATGGGGCAAGAATAAAGGAGCCAAGTGCCAATGTGGACAGAGAGAGAGAGAGAGAGAGACAGAGACAGACAGAGAGAGAGAGAGAGAGAGAGAGAGAGAGAGAGAGAGAGAGAGAGAGAGAGAGAGAGAGACAGAGAGAGAGAGAGAGAGAGAGAGAAGATTTTTTTTTGTTGTGAATGGAAACCTAATCATCAAAGAGATTAAGAATTTTGTCAGCAGTGGGTAGTCCAGTTTACAGTTAAACACTTTTCAGGGCTTACACTTAGCAAAACATGAGAGGGGGGTGACCAAAATAGTCATCAGTGAGAGGGGGGTATAATGCATACTGCTGTGCATATAAAAAACAACAAACTACCAGATAAGATGGCTGAGATTGTAGAAAGCAGGGTGGGGTAGGACACAAAGAGATATAATGATCCAAGGGTTTGAAGGTGTCACTCAGAGAAGTGCTGCCTGCATCAGCAGCCAACATGCATATGGAGGAGAGGATTAGGTAGTACGATGACTGGCTGTTGCAGTGGACAGGTGAGAAATGACTGGGAATGGTCAAAACATTGAGAGGGACCAGGGATACGATGAGTGGCTGCTGCAGTGGACAGGTGAGAAATGACCGGGAATGGTCGAAACATTGAGAGGGACCAGGGATACAAACTACGTGTTAGGGACAGGGACCATGCAACACCACAAGGGATTGTGGTGCTTAAGTCTTGGTTGTAAGATTACATCTCAGTGGTCATACATCTATACTAAGACTGCCAAACAAGTTGGGAGGGTAGGTACTCAAGCAACTAAGAAAAGGAAAGAAAAAACACAAACTATAGCTGAGGAACACATAAGAGTGACTTCAACTACATTTAGTTAGTAGTTGAATGCAATATAAAAAGTCTGGATAGAAAGATGGGAAGCTGAAAGCAGTAATGCAAGAATAGAGAGTGGACATTGTTGGTATCATAGAAGCATACTAAGACGTGGTGGCACATAGAGATGCCTGGGTATACTTTGTTCAGGAATGACAGAAGTGTGGGGACAAATCAGAGGTCAGAAATAAAGAGGAAAACCACCCTATGAAGGATGCAAGGGAGTAAGCATATTTTTTTGGTAATTTCTTAACCAACTAAGGGAACTGTTATTCAGACCCTCTGAAGCCACAACCTAGGTCACCAGGGTACAACTAACTACAACATTCATGGACAATTTAGAGTAGCCAATCAGTGCATGATTTCCAGAAGTGAGAGAAAACCAAAGTACCTGCAGAAAACCCACACAGAGAAAGAAAACACATGCAGACTCTACACAGAATCTGGCCAGAATTCAGGACTGATCCATGGACCCTAAAGCTATGAGGCAAAGATCTTGACTAAAGAACCACCATTTTGTCCCCAGAACTCAGTGCAAGCTCCCTAATAGTTAAGGTGTGTGGGGGGGGGGACTGGTGGCAGAGTGATACTGTGTTCAGGTCCAAGACCTGGATGTGTAGGATGTGAAGCTGAAGGACAGAATAAATGACTGGAGTACAAAGAAAAAAGTAATATTTACTGGGATGTGAATCTGCTAGGAATAGACTGGGAGATCTGAGATACAACAGAAAGGGAGTGCAAGAGCTAGTGTCTTGCACCATGAGGGGTTCAGCCAACTGGTGCAAGAGTGCACTAGAAAAAAACATAATATTACATATGAGCTGAACCAAGGTAGAGAAGTTAGTAATGCCTAGGCACATGTGTTGTTAGTCCAAAACAAATGACCACTATCTAGTTTAGAGTGAGTAACAAGTATGAGAGGGTAAATATTTTAAAATTTGAGACTTGTAAGTGCAAGTTCTAGAAAAGCAAGACAATATAGAAAATTAGACGTTACATATACTAATTCAGGGATTGCTGCATCTTAAAGTATTCCCTATTCTCCAAGGTATGGTAGTCTAAGAGTTAGCAAATACAAATAGCAGGGGTGGGAGAGGTGGGGGTTGTCTTCTGCTACAAACAACTTTAAAAGAGAACAGATATCACATGCATTTGCTTTTCTCTATTTTTCTATCATTCCAGGATTCACAGTTATGGCTCTTGGGATTACAGCACATAGCCACATAATAATGTAAAAATAAGCAGCACTCCCTGGAAGCACTCCTCACCCTGGATAATGCACTCCCTGGAAGCACTCCTCACCCTGGATAATGCACTCCCTGGAAGCACTCCTCACCCTGGATAATGCTGACATCTGTATAGTTACCAAGACATGGTTCAAGACCACTGAGAGCACCCCGGCTGTGCAAGGCTGCAATGCCTTCCACACTTTCAGACCTTAAAATGAAGCTGAAGGAACCAAAGGTGGAGCTGTATCCATCTTCATTAAAATCAAATACACTTCAAGACTGGTCAAACAGCATGTTTCTCTCAAACTACTCCATGTCCAATTATCTATTGGAAAAGTACCATACTACATTATTTCTAGCTATAGATCCCCCACCATGAACCAAGATAAGCACACCGACTACCTTGATTTAATGGAATGCCTCTCCATACAAGCCAACATTTTAGTCATGGGAGATTTGAACTATCATTGCATAGACTGGGGGGCATACATGTGCAAAAACATGCTCGCCCAGAGGTTTCTAGACTTTAACACAAATGCTGTGGGACAGATCATCTGCACCCCCACAAGGGGATCTAATGTTCTGGACATGGTACTCACCAACACAGGGGTCATTGTACTTCCCCATATGTGATGCCCTCCCTGGTTAAGTCAGACCACAAATCAGTCTTGTTTGAAGTAACTACTGGAACTGACACCCCCACAGGAACAAAAATTATAAAAATCTTTACCAAAGCTAAATATGGCTTACTAAGCAATGGTATAAAAAGTTCATACCAGCCGCAATTGCAGACATCATTGATCACTCTGAAGAAGTGCATGCAAATGCCCTGTACAAACACCCAAGCAACTGCATATACTCTGCTGTATCTGACCAGATCAAAACCAGGTCTTCCTGTAAAAACAAGCCACTGTGGTGGACTTCAGGTATAAACAGATTATATAACAAGAGGAAGAAACTGTTGTCCAAGAGCAAGAGGGATATCACTCTGCAGAGGAAGAGATCCCTCCTAAGCCTAAACAAGAAAATAAGAAATCTTGTAAAGTCTTCTAAAGCAAATTGCGAAACTAAAATAATTTCCCTAGCAAAGGATAATCATAAGGCATTCTTTAATTACATCTGAAGTCTAAAAGGGAATGCCCACCTATGTGCTGAACTGGTTGTATATGGGATCACTCATACTACACTGGAAGATATCGTCAACCTGCTAGCTGACAGATTCAGTGACAACTTCACACCCCTGTCCCCACCTACCAATTCCAAAGCATACTTGACACCAGCCTTCTGTCTAGTATCTCTAGAGAACAGGTCATCTCTGCACTCACCAAGGCCAAAAACACGGTCTCAATGGGACCAGATAATATCCCAGATTATTTACTAAACAATCTAAAACAAGACCTAGTGAATCCACTTGTTGTTCTCTTTAATCATAGCTTGAGAACTGAATATGTTCTTGCAGAATGAAAAACAGCAACAGTAATTCCCTTGCACAAAGGGGGGCCATCAACTGACCCTTGGAACTATAGACCCATAAGTTTAATCAGCCTCAACTACAAGACTATGGAATGAATTATCATGGACCTTATCAACAAGGACATAAGCAACCTCCAAAAGCTGGACCCAACCCAGTTTGGCTTCATTAAGAGTACATTATGCTTATTAAACCTGGTAGACTTCTTTGAGAATGGCACCTAAGCCATGAATGAAGGTAAGACAGTGCACACAGACTGTCTCAACCCTGACAAGGCTTTCTGTGCAATCCCCCACTCCGGCATTGTTAAGAAACTCTCCCAGCTGGGACTAATCCTTATGTTACTAGATGGGTGACCAACTGGTTCACCAACAGAACACAATCTGTCAAAATTAGTGACTCTATCTCCACCAGTAGACCCGCCACCAGTGGAGTACCACAGGAGTCTGTGCTGGGCCCCTTACTATTTGCCATCTATTTCTCAGAAGTCCAAGCCAAAGTAGGTGGCCTCTGACTCACCAAGTTCACTGACGATCATAAACTGGGAGCAATCATACAATGTCAACATATTACAGGAGGGGCTAACACAAACAAATGATTGGTGCCAAAGCCATGGTCTAAAACTAAATGCATAAAAGCATTATTATTTCCTTTGGCAAAATGGAATTTCCTACAAATTACAATATTGACTGCACCCCCTTGAGTTTCAATCCAGAGGTGTGAGACATGGGAATACAGGTTGACAGCAATCTGAACTTTGAAAACCAAGCTTCCACAGTGGTAAGTAAAGCCTTCTACATAGCACACCTCATCAGCGAGGGCATAGCATCCAGGTCAAAGGATGTTATAATGCCACTATACTTAACCCTCATCAGAAAACTAATAGAGTATAATACACCATTTTGTATGTACCTCACCAGACACCTGAAGCAGCTGGAGAAACTTCAGAGGTTTCTCACTAAGAAAATACAGGAACTCCAAACCATGATCTACATGGACAGGCTGAAAGTTCTGTCACTTTACTCTATATCTTATAAGCTGCTGAGAGATGACTTGTGCCTGGCCTATAGGGCAATCTCCAACCCTAACCCTAATGGAAATGCTATACACCTGAAAGTCAAATGGCACAAGAGTCACTCACTCTAGGGATCTCAACCTAGCCTATTTTTTAACGGAACATGCTGGAGAGACAGATGTGCCTTCCAATGGCTGACACTTCTCTAGAATAGACTTCCTATTCATGTAAAACAGAGCTCCTCACTGACCTTATGCAAATGCAACCTAGATAATTGGACAGGAAACCACAAATTCTCCCCTGGGATGGCACCCATGTCTCTCATGGACAGGGATAGCTGCTGTTGATCACAGACCTGCTCTGTTCATAAGTTCATTCTGTGAGCTACCCAAAAAAGAACAAATGGGGATACTTGGGATTAACATGGCCAGGCTTGTAAAGGCTCTAAGGCTGCTAGACTAGTAACCTCCTATGAACCTATGAATAAAGGAAACTATGTAAGAATCTAGATGAATGAACTATGCTGACCTGGGGAAGATGGTCAATGTTGAGTTATGGGTCCAGCAGCCAACCGGTAGAGTATACAAGAGGAACAGACCAAGGACAGTGGTTTCAGGGCTGTGTACAAATGTTTGAGGAAGAAGAAAAAGAGGAGAAGGTCAAGGAGGACAAGTAAGAATGTAAGCATAACAAGACAAAAGACAGAGCATATAACAGGCAAAAAGCATGGCGTTAGCAGGTGAGCATATAACAGGCAAAAAGCATGGCGTTAGCAGGTGAGCATACAACAGGCAAAAAGCATAGCATTAGCAGGTGAGCATACAACAGGCAAAAAGCATGGCGTTAGCAGGTGAGCACACAACAGGCAAAAAGCATGGAGTTAGCAGGTGAGCATACAACAGGCAAAAAGCATGGCATTAGCAGGTGAGCACACAACAGGCAAAAAGCATGGCATTAGCAGGTGAGCATACAACAGGCAAAAAGCATGGCATTAGCAGGTGAGCATACAACAGGCAAAAAGCATGGCGCTAGCAGGTGAGCATACAACAGGCAAAAAGCATGGCATTAGCAGGTAAGCATACAACAGGCAAAAAGCATGGAGTTAGCAGGTGAGCATACAACAGGCAAAAAGCACGGCGTTAGGTGAGCATACAACAGGCAAAAAGCATGGTGTTAGCAGGTGAGCATACAACAGGCAAAAAGCATAGCGTTAGCAGGTGAGCATACAACAGGCAAAAAGCATGGCGTTAGCAGGTGAGCATACACAGGCAAAAAGCATGGCGTTAGCAGGTGAGCATACAACAGGCAAAAAGCATGGCGTTAGCAGGTGAGCATACAACAGGCAAAAAACATAGCATTAGCAGGTGAGCATACAACAGGCAAAAAGCATGGCGTTAGCAGGTGAGCATACAACAGGCAAAAAACATAGCATTAGCAGGTGAGCATACAACAGGCAAAAAGCATGGCGTTAGCAGGTGAGCATACAACAGGCAAAAAGCATGGTGTTAGCAGATGAGCATAGAACAGGCAAAAAGCATGGCATTAGCAGGTGAGCATACAACAGGCAAAAAGCATGGCGTTAGCAGGTAAGCATACAACAGGCAAAAAGCATGGCGTTAGCAGGTGAGCATACAACAGGCAAAAAGCATGGCATTAGCAGGTGAGCATACAACAGGCAAAAATCGTGGTGTTAGCAGGTGAGCATACAACAGGCAAAAAGCATGGCGTTAGCAGGTGAGCATACAACAGGCAAAAAGCATGGCGTTAGGTGAGCATACAACAGGCAAAAAGCATGGCGTTAGCAGGTGAGCATACAACAGGCAAAAAGCATGGCGTTAGCAGGTGAGCATACAACAGGCAAAAAGCATGGCGTTAGCAGGTGAGCATACAACAGACAAAAAGCATGGTGTTAGCAGGTGAGCATAAAACAGGCAAAAAGCATGGCATTAGCATGTGAGCATACAACAGGCAAAAAGCATGGCATTAGCAGGCGGAAGAGCATAGTACAAGAAGGACAACACAATAGGTAAAAAAAGCAAAGATGTAAAGTGAAAGGGAGTTAACAGAAGGAGTTAAGAAGGAGAAAAAGGTTTTTGATAGATGTGTACCACAAAAGTGGGAAGGGAAGGACAGGATTGCTGGCTTTAGCAAAGATGTGAAAGTGATAAGGAAGGCTTAGGAAAAAAAGGAGAGCTATTGAATGAATAATTTGTTTCAGTCTTTATGCAGGCAAACTAGGGAAAGGTATCCCACTGAAAATACAGCCAGAGCAGGACCAGTAGGGGGCAGTGTCAGGACAGAATGATAGAAGGACAGACTGGGAACAGTAGGGGGCAGTGTCAGGGCATAATGAGAGGTAATGAAATGCTAAAACTGTCTACCTTTAGGGAGGATAAAGGACAGGGACTGGATGGCCTACATCAAAGGGTCCTTAAAAATTTGCTCATTATCCTGATAGAGATGTCCACGATATTGCTTGCCATTGCAAATGCAATGGAGGAGAGGAGGACAGCATGGGAGTGTTTCTTTGCAAATGAAGTTCAGGAAAAATATGAGGAAATGCAGGCATAATAGCTTAACAGCAGTGGCAGGAAAAAGCATGGCGAGAAAAGCTTGAGGGTAAGACAGGTTGCTTTCCCATGAAACATCAAAGTCCAGCACAGTGGCCAACATGGGTTCATGGACACAAACAAAAGAAATTGAAAAAGAAAAAAGAGCAACAGCAAGAACTACACACAAAATAATGTTAAAACTCACTTTAATTTTATGTTAGCACTTTCCTAAAGTACAATGCCAATGCTTCATCAGACAATGAAACAAATGAAATGGAATCCTTATATATCCAACCAATCACATGATTCTAGTCAGCTGACTCAGAATCAATTCAAAAATTCAAAAAATAATTTGAAACAAAATACTCCCCTCTAATTTAAAAGACACATGAAAATTATATAAATCATGTAGAAAATCTTGTAATGAAAAATCATATTATTTAAAGAAAAAGGAAAAACGGAAATATATATAATGTGTGTGTGTGTGTGTGTATATATATATATATATATATATATATATATATATATATATATATATATATATATATACACACACACACACACACACACACACACACACACACATACATTTCAAAGTATTAAAAATGTGAAATACATTAAATACATTCATCTCAATAAACTTTTCAACTTTAAAATACAAGCAAGTGAGCAGGCTTCATTCATACCCGGTTGTATGAAGGCATCTAATCTAAGCTGCCATAACAGTTCTTGTTGTTCTAATTTCAAAGACAAGGGTCCTCCCCTCTCCTGATAATCAACATGGTCAATAACTTTGAAAAAGAAAATGATCTGGATTATTTGTCACAGGATTGGCCAAGGCATTTTCGTTTTTGTTATTTTTGATGGCATACAAATGTTCATATAGGCGGTCCCTTAGTCTCAAATCAGTCTTCTCTCTATAAAAACTTGGCAAAACCTACATTTTGCTAGGTATGTAATACTCCCAGAATTGCAATTATATCTTCCCCTGCATAAATACTTCATGCCCCTAATTTGGAACCTATTCCCTGTATCGATGAATCTACAATAGGAGGAAGCTTCACATTTTTACATGCCCTTTACTGTTGAATAATCCTGATTTTTGAACTCCAATAAATTCTTTAAATTTTGTTCCTTTCTATAAATAACTCTAGGGGTAGAGGGTAGTTTTGAACTAATGGTTTCATTGGTAGAAATTAAGCTCCAGTTTTTAACTAGAATTTGTCTCAATGTAATTGTATCCCTACTAAAAGGTGTAATGAAAGTCAAAGAAAAATCATTGCTATTATTTAATATAACCGAATAATTCAATAAACTGACCTCAAAATCTACGTTTTGGTAATTTAAGATGACTCTAAAATGGCCAGATGCTCGTTTTATTTGCAACTCAGAAAGTAATTCTTCTATTAAGGAAATGGGATAACCACGTTTCAAAAACAACCCTTTTAAAAATTCACATTCAGTATAAAAATCGGAGTTGTTAGACACCATTCTAGCAGCCCTAATGAGTTGCCCCTTAACAACTGACCTTTTCTGGTGGGCTGGATGTGAACTAGAAAAATGTAGGAAGAATTGGAATAAGTTTCTTTCCTAAAAAACATGGCTATATACGCCTGCTTCATTCTATCCTTACATAGAAGAACATCTAAATAAGGTATCCTATCATGATAAAACACATAAGTGAAGTTCAAAACTTCAGTGGTACTGATGAAATATTCACCAAATCCTGAAAACGTTCATATCCACCTTTAAATATGATAAAAATGTAGTCCAAATAACATGCATAAAAATAAATGAACTCTGAAAAAGGGTTATTCCTAAGTACAAATTCATTCTCCTAAAAGGCCATGACTAAATTAGCGAAGCTTGCCCCGCATGGGGAACCCATAGCTACCCCTTTTGGTTGCAAAAAGTATCTACTGTCAAATAAAAAATAATTATTGGACAAAATGAAGTCCAATAATTCCTGAATAAGGGACAATTCATGGTTATCTGCCCCCTTTCTTGATAGCATCTGACTCACACAGTCGATACCAAGGTCATATGGGATGACAGTGTATAAATCCTTGACATCGACTGTGGCAAAATTGTAGTCCTCATTAAAAATTAAATTGTTTATGCTCTCCAGGAAAGATCAGGAGTCCTTACAAATTTGTTGTTCATTGACCAAATATTTCTTTAAACAATGGCCTACATATTTGGCTAAAGGGCAAGTAATAGAATTCCAACCATTGACTATTGGGTGTAGAGGGTGATTCTGGAGATCTTTATGGATCTTTGGAATACCAAAGATTATTGGGATCTGAGGTGATAGCATGGAAAAATAGTTATACAAATCTATGGAAATTCTTGCTTCGATGAATAAATCATTTAAATAAATCCTGATTCTCGTATATGCTACATTAAGCTCATTCAAGGAAACAGGTACATAATTGTCAGATTTTAACATTTCTTCCATGCATCTATTATAATGTAAGTGATTCATAAACACAAGTCCCCCTCCCTTGTCTGGTTTTGTAACCCTCAAATCACTATTTCTCAATAGTTCCAACATTTCCCATTCATGTTTACTAAAGTTGTTGGGTTGTTTGTTGAAAAGTGTGTACATATTTCTTATATCAAACTCACACACACATTCAAAAACAGTTGGAATGGGATATAGAATTAGATTAAAATACTAGACACTCTAAACATTCTATGCATGTCACTATTAGTAACATTATTATTTTCTGCAAAAAATAAATTCAAGTTCAACCTCCAAGTGAATAATTTTAAATCTACGAGTGTCATCACTACATCGAGAGGGTACAAAAGTTAAACTTTTCGCTAGGATATCTACTAGTGGTGTTATAACAGTAAAAGATGAATAATTAAAAATGTTAAAATCACCTGTCATATTATGTACTATTAGAACTCTATATTTGAGTTCAGAGGAGAGTTGTTGGATGTCATCTCCTAGGTTGTCCTCTGTTCCGACGGTTCTTCCTCCTGTTGCCATTCCTGAATTGATTTTGTTGTCACTGCCTCTGCCTATTCTGAAAATTTGAAGAAGGTTGGTTATTATTCTGTACTGAATTGTTACCCTGAGCTAAATTTTGGTTTCATAATCTTTCGCTCCGATGAAGACCTTCCTCTAATGCTCCACGAGCTTCATTCTCTCTGGGCAGAGTTAGTATAAGGTCAGTGTCGTCATCTAAATTTTCCTCCTGATTGGTTCTACCCCCCAGTAGTTCCTATTGACTGATCTCTTCCATTCCACTGTTGTGAGATTGGTGGTTTAGGGTAGTCCACTCCTCCTGAGTAATCCACCTCATCACGGTGTAATTTCTTCAACTTAATAGCCCTAAATTTATTAATATGTGCATCAATGCTTGAAAAGATGCGAGAATGATCATATTTATATCTAGTGAAATCACGATAATTTTTGATTAGACTGTCTAATACATCAATTTCCTTAACTATGTCATCAGCCAACAGCTGGTAATGATGTATTAGTAGTTGAAGCAAGTCCAGTCCTTGTTTGTTGAATAAGTCAATTAAATTGTGATGAAACGAGGAATTGGAGATAAGCCTTGTGGGATAGCACCAAAACCTCAAACCTTTCGGCACTACTTTCTGCTGCAGGCACTCATTAAAATAAGTTATTTTCAATTGTAATTTCTTTAGTTTAAAAGATTTCAAATCCAAAAATGTTAAATTTACTGCTATATTATTTTCAACTAAAGAAGAATTGCAGGAAGCATTGGGGGTAGTTGACGTATAATGTAAATCCTGCAAGGGTTTAAGCCAGCCTTTTAAACACGGTGCACCAAAGCATCCCTAAAGCTTGTGTTAGATGTTGTTTCACGTGAACCAGTATTCACGTTGGAATTCTCTGCTCTGTGTACTACTCCAATCGTTAAGGTTTCACGTGAAGCTTGTCCCACGTTGGAATTCTCCATTCCGTGTACTGTTCCATTCGTTAAGGTTTCACATGAAGCTTGTCCCATTTTGGAATTCTCCACTCCGTGTACTGCTCCATTAGTTGCTAAAACTGGAGGATGCATTTGGTTAAGAATAGTTTCATTAATAGTGGTAGCATTAACCATAGGAAATGGAGCACTTCTCCCAACCGCTGCTGCCAAATCCTCCACTTTATGTGTTAAGATGTTAACCAAACAAGTTAACCTGTCAATCTCAGAACTGTTATACACCATAGATACTTCCCCTGAAAAAGGGGGAGCATATTGAAGCTACTGTCCATTGCCATATTCAAACAAAAACGATCAGAAACAAAAGAAATGAAAACAAAAAACTAGTACCAAATCAAAAAGAAAAGAGCAAAGGCAAGAAATAATGTTAAAACTCACTTGTATGCCATCAAAAATAAAAAGTCTAAAAATGCCTTGGCCAATCCTGTGACAAATAACCCAGATCATTCTTTCTTTTTCAAAGTTATTGACCATGTTGATTATCAGGAGAGGGGAGGACCCTTGTCTTTGAAATTAGAACAACAAAAACTGTTATTGCAGCTTAGATTAGATGCCTTCATACAACCGGGTATGAATGAAGCCTGCTCACTTGCTTGTATTTTAAAGTTGAAAAGTTTATTGAGATGAATGTATTTAATGTATTTAACATCTTTAACATGTTTTAATGTATGTGTATATATATATATATATATATATATATATATATATATATATATATATATATATATATATATTTTTTTTTTTCCTTTCCTTTTTCTTTAAATATGATTTTTCATTACAAGATTTTCTACATGATTTATATAATTTTCACGTGTCTTTTAAATTAGAGGGGAGCATTTTGTTTCAAATTATTATTTGAATTTTTTAATTGATTCTGACTCAGCTGACTAGAATCATGTGATTGGTTGGATATATAAGGATTAAATTTAATTTGTTTCATTGTCTGATGAAGTATTGGCATTGTACTTTACAAAAGCGGTAACATAAAATTTAAGTGAGTTTTAACATTATTTTTTGTGTAGTTCTTGCCTTGCTCTGTTTTTTTTTTTTTTTATTTTGTTCATGGACAGAAAGAGTCATGAGTTAAACATAATCTAGTTTTATAAAGGCATCACAGCAGAACATGACCAATGAGGGTGAATGGGCACCTGCATTGAAAAAAATAATGGCTTTAATTCTCAGGCTAATGATTTCCACAAACAAAAAGTGATACTTCCAGTGTATTCAACCTTAGTCTGTTTTAGAAGAAGAAACGTGACAAAAAATACATTTTAAAATATGTGAAGTTGTAACACATTAATCTCATCACCTGATAATCTTTGTTGATTTTGTACTGCAAAATCAGCATGCTGCGTGTCTTTTCCAACTCCAGCACAGTCTCAGCAAGGGATGCCTCCAGTTCTTTGACAGGGTGCTTCAGCTCCACATTCTCTGTTCTACTCAGGATCTCATTCTCCTTTGATACATCTTCTAGAACTTGGGCCTGTGATTAAAAACTTAATGGTTACAGAGGCCATTAAACTTGAAATTATTAAAGTTCATTATATTATTTCCCCCTTTGTTCTGACAGGTGTATATTTGAATTTAAACATAACCTATTTTTTTAAACTTAGGCCACTGAGATGGACTGACTTCAACAATACAACAGTAAAATAGATATACACCAATATGATGTAGAGGCCTTACTGCAGAATAGGACATAACTTGAAAAGTAAAGCCATAGCTTTCAGAGTTCACAAAATTGTGAATGTTCAAAAGATGGAGCAAAAAACACTGCAAAAGAAAAAAAAATAAAACAAAAATAAATATTTTATGGAAGAAATGCCCCCTCCACACCCATGCTAATTAAAAATATCAACTCTGAGATTTCACAACAGTGGGGGAACTGCAAATTGCTAGACCCAGTTATACCACAATCTCACACACACACAGAGTAGCAGGGAAGTTCTTTGGAGCATTCAGGCCTACATATTAGGAGAAATGTGTTTGTGCTCTAAGTTTTCCAATGTGTCAGCCTATCCTTGCAGATATGCTGGAATCTGTGGTATGTGTGCATCAGGATGTTACTGAACTTCTCAGTGTTTCATTCAAACAGGTATGGAACTATTATTGGTTCACTTACAGCATAAATAAACAGTGCACCAAGTCAAGAATGAAAACAGAACTCTTTCTCATTTCTATTTATTTTCTTTATGAGGAAATAAAACAAACAAAACAGACACCAGGGATCCACAGGCACAAAGCGTTTTAATGACAGGAACCAGCACGAACATATGGCACACCAATGCAATAAACGTTTCATAAAATCTCGTTTTCGTCACCAACTTCTTCAGATAACAGTTAGTTTCCCATCAAACCCCTAAACTTATAGGGCTACCAATTAATTGCCATCCAATGAAATTGGATTTAGTTAAATGAATGTTTAAAAATTTATACATTACAAATGTAAATAGAATCAATATAAAAAATAAATAAGATGAAAATGTGTGTTAATGCTTATTTGAAATTTGGCTACAATTAAATCTTAGAGCATTAAATATATAAAACTGGTATATTTATATATTTAAATATGCATTTTATATGAAAGTTAGAAATGACACACATAATTAAAAATTGTGATACACATACACCCTCTACAGGTTAATGTTGGAATGCACCTGTTAGTATTTACAAATCCATATTAGGAAAAGAGTGTGAAAATAATTGAAAAACATCTCAATTGAATTTAAAAAATGTATATATGTATAAATAGATGAGAAACAATCTCATGATATTAAATACAACCAAAAAACAGGTGTAATTGTTCTTCATAACTTAGCAGATCTTAATTTAAGTACTGGACCCAGGGAAATCATGTCATTCAAACCTGGGAACCTCGTAGATTCTAGTACAATTTGCCAAAACAATTCCCTGTATTCTACCCGTGTCTCCCACATTCCTCCCCTAGGGTCAATTTCCACCACTTCTAAAACAAAAAACTGGTATTTAGCTTTTGTACAAATACAAGAGTGTTTGTACAATGCGTTACTATCTTTCTTGGTCCTAATATCGTAAAGGTGTTCATAGATCCTTTGTTTCAACTTTCTTTCACTTTTGCCAATATAAAAAGACCCACATTCTTTACATATCGATAATGTAATGTATACATTTTTAAACATTCATTTAACTAAATCCAATTTCATTGGATGACAATTAATTGGTAGCCCTATAAGTTTAGGGGTTTGATGGGAAACTAACTGTTATCTGAAGAAGTTGGTGACGAAAACGAGATTTTATGAAACGTTTATTGCATTGGTGTGCCTTGGTGTGCTTTACTTTGGTATATGTTTGTGCTGGTTCCTGTCATTAAAAACATTTTGTGCCTGTGGATCTCTGGTGTCTGTTTTGTTTGGATTATCAGTTTGCTTTGGGCACCTACCATTTTTCACTTGTTTCGAAATAATAAAACAGGTTATTTTCTTGTAACAGACATATTTTTTCAAAAAAGAATGAAGGTCTAAGGACTGCTGTTTGTGTATAAATGATATCCAAAAGTTTTATGGTGCCCCATTTGACAAAAGTACAAGAATGTGAACTGGTTCACAGTCATAAAAAAAAAGCTGTGTTCTGTGGCATTATACAGGATTGTGTTTTATATCATAAGTGATCAAGTTAGAGGCAGATTGTTATTAGAAAGCAACTGTATGTTTGATAAAGGGCTAGTTGTGTGCAGAGCGAATACATTTTCAGTTAGGGAGCTTCAACGTATGACTGTTTGAAAATAAAGACTGAAAAAAAAGAGAGAGAGACAGAGTAAAAAAAGAATCAGGGAAATACTTAAAATACTAAAAATAATACAAATGAAACTAGACATTCTATTAACTCCTTGACATCTAAAATGATATCATAATACATACATGCAAATATGTACATACAGATTTTTATTTATTTATTTTATTTTTATGTATTTATTTATTTATAGTTTGATGACCAGGAAAGTCCACTGGGTCAAGATGAGCCCATTTTCAGTGGAGGCCCAGGGAGAAAAGTTCCAAAAGCAGTTAACAGAATATAGCATAAGTAAAGCATGGAATATACAGTATACAAAAACATAAAATACATTTAAAAATACAAATACAAAACCAGGAAGTATATGTTTAAAAAAACACAAATGTTAAAATATAAAGTCAAAAGTAATACAGATAATATAATTAAAAGTACAAGTCCTAAAGTGTTAATACAAGTTTAGTGTTTGTTCTAACCATAATGTTATAATATTTCAAGCAAGGGCATTAATGGCGTTCTAGCTTGCCAACATACCAAACCACTTGTTCCCATAATAAGTGTCCAGGCTGTTCTTAAAAATATCTAAACTAGTACTTGCTTTAATGCAATTTTGTAGTCTGTTCCATGCATCAACTACTCTGTCAGAGAACCAATTAGTACACTTCTCATTTCTATAGAATCTTCTACATAGGTTGTCTGATGTTTCTCTAGTACTTTTTGATAACCCCCAAATTCCCCAGAGATAGTTGTCTCTAAATGCCCTATATACTTGAATAAGATATCTGTAAGAGACACTGTACAAGTTCAGATATTTTAGTCTTTCATAATAACTTAAATTTTCACATCCATGGATGCCCTTGGTATATTTCTGATGTACTCATTCCAGTTTACTCATGCTTGTTTTCTTGTAGGGTTTCCATATTGTTATTCCATACTCAAGTTTGGGTCTAATGTAACTATGACTTTATCGTTTTTGATTTCCCAGACTTTATGAATCTTTTTATACAGCCTATATTTCTATAACTATCATGAACCAATTGGTTGATATGATTAGAAAAACTCATAGCTGAAGCTACCTATATAAAGATCCTAAAATTAGTCTACTGTTTCATAGGTTCATAGGTTCATAGGTTGGTAATAGCCTATTGGCCCTAGGGCCTATACAAGCCTAGCCATAACAATTCCCTGGATATTTCTTCCCACAATATTTACTTCACTGGACCCCTGTCTAGCAGGGCGACTGACATGATCCCTGGTGTGAATTTCCTATCGCCCATCCAATCATCAAGGTTCCTTTTGAAGAGGGCCAAGGATGCCCTCTGCTTGACATGTATGGGCTGTCTATTCCAGAGTATGGGGAGTCTCTGGGTCAGAAACCTATCCCTCCAGCACGTTTTGTTCATTGTGATAGATCCCTGGAGAGTGTGGCTCTGAGGGACTGGGATTTCTTTAAGTGGAGCATGTTCAACAGCTCAGGGCCTTGTATGTTAAGCAGAGATTGCCTCTGAGTAGATGATATGCCACAGAGTATAGCTGAAGTTTTTTTAGACAGTCAGCATATGCCATCTGCTTTAGGCCTGTGATTCTTTTAGTGAGGTATTTCTGTGGCCTTTCCAGCTGTTGCAAATGTCTTGTGAGGTACATACCAAATGGGGCATTATATTCTGTAATGGGTCTAATGAGGGATGAGTACAGTGGCTCAATGACCTCCTTTTTTCTGGATAAAAAGCCCTTAGTGATGAGGTGTGCCACATAGAAGGGTTTCCTGACTGTTGTGGCGATGTGGTTATGGAAAGTGAGACCACTATCCACCTGTGTCCCTAAGTTTCTCATCACACTTTCGATGTTTAGTGTACTGCCACCTATGTGGTAATTCATGGGTACATGTTTTTTTTCCAAAGGGGATAACTATACATTTCTTGGCATTAAGCTTGAGCCCATGGCTCTGGCACCAGGCATCTGTTTCTGTAAGGCCCTTTTGTAGAATATCCACATCATTCGGGGATTCAATAATGGCTCCCAGTTTGCAGTCATCTGCAAACTTTGTTAACCAGAGTCCCTTAGTGTTGGCCTGTACTTCAGAGAAGTAGATGCCAAACAAGAGTGGTCCCAGGACTGAACCCTGAGGTACTCCACTTGTCACTTGTCGAGCTAAATTTGGAGTCAGCTACTTTTACAGTCTGGGTTCTGTCAGTAAGCCAGTTGGCAACCCATCAAGTGACATAGGGATTTATGCCCAGCTTAGTAAGTTTATCTATGATTCCAGAGTGGGGGATGGTGTTGAAGGCCTTGGCGAGGTCCAGATAGGCTGTGTGGACCACCTTACCCTCGTCCACAGCTCTGGAGACTGCTTTGAAGAAGTTAATCAGGTTCAGGAGACAAGATCGGCCCTTCACAAACCCAAACTGGGTAGGGTCCAGTGTTTAAAGGTTGCCAATGTCTTTGTTTATAAGTTCCATGATAATGGGTTCCATGCCCTTGCAGATCAGGCTCATCAGACTGATGGTACGGTAGTTCCCGGGATCCAAGGTGGATCCCCCTTGTGGAGTAAATAACTGTACCTGTGCGCCACTCAGTGGGCATGAAGCCTGAGGTGAGGCTATGATTAAACATGACACTTAGGTGAGGTGCCAGTTTATTTTGTAGTTCATGTAGTACACAGCCTGGGATGTCATCTGGTCCCATGGATGCTGTATTCTTAGCTTTGGAGAGTGCGGTTTCTACCTATGTGGCCATGATTACCGGAATTTGGCAATCTTTTGGTATTGAGATAGGTGCTTTAGGGGTGACAGGGGGGTGAAGTTGGCACTAAATTGATCTGCCAGGATATTGGCAATATCTTTGGGATCAGTATATTAAATGCCATTCTGTTGAAGCTCAGAGCAGATCTGACATTGCCATTTAGATTCTTGACATAACTATAGAATGCCTTGTGGTTGTCTTTGGAATCTTTGGCAATTTTATTTTCGTAACTAGCTTTTGAGGATTTTATGAGGGATCTCAGCTTCTTACTGAGGCTGGTGAGGGAGTTTATTGCATCCTGGGATTTTCCTCTTTTCTGCAACAGTTTCTTCCTTCTGTTGTATAGTTTGTTTATAGCAGGGGACCACCAGATTGGCTTCCTTTTTTGGAGGAGAGCATCTTGGTTTTGTTTGGGATGGCACGATTCATGCACAAGTGGATGTGCTCATACAGTGCCTTAGTGTAAGCTTCTGCAGTCGAACTTTCAGACCCCTATCTGCATGGGTGTCATGAAGTTTGTCACTTCTGACTTCAGTAGCATGAAGTTGGCTTTGTAGAAGTTTTTTAAGGAGGTTTCCTTACTAGGGGGTGGGGGTGGGATGTGGATGTCAAGGGTGATTTGCTTATTGGTCAGACCTGACCAATGAGGGGTTGACCACTGGTGTGGAGCTTCTATCTCCCATGTTGGTAATAACCAGGTCTAGGATATTGGAGCCCCTGATGGGACAATCTATTTGTTGATCCAGGGCATTGGAATTTATGAATTCCAAGAACCTTTGGGAAAAGGAGTTGGTACCCGAGTAGTTTTCCCAGTTAATGGCGGGGTAGTTGAAATCTCCCAGTATTAGGGTGTTTGGTTGTATCTCAACATTTTTCAGTATGTTTAGAAAGGTGTAGTGAGAATCTTGGGGCACGGTGGGGGATCTGTAGCAAGCTACAATTTGGATTACAATCTTACCTAGTGCTAGTTGCACCTGGAGAATTTCAGATGCATTGTGTTGGGTAACTAGCCTGGAGGTGTGAATATCCTTGGTGAATATGGACACTCCTCCACCTTTACTGTTTCGATCTTGGTTTTGTGGCCGAAAGGTGTGGTAAGAGTTGTAGCCTGGTATTGCAGGGGTGCTCTCTGGAACCTTGAACCAAGTCTCAGTTACTGCACAGATATCGATGTTCCCCATTTTTAGGAGTGCCTCGAGAGAGTGCATTTTGAGGTTTAGACTTCTAGCATTGAGTAGCATTACCTTCAGATTTTGCATGCTTGTATCTGTTATGGTGGTGGTTTTGTCCTTTGAACCTTGCCTAAAAAAGGCACTATAGGGGTGGCAAGAGCTTTAGCCAGTAACCTGAATCCCAGGGGTGACAGGTGCAGACCATCTCTTGCAAAGCATCGTGGTTTGTCGATCATGTCTTCCCAGGCAGACAGATACTGGATCCCCTTTGAATGACACCAGAAGCTTAGCCAATTGTTGAAGTCAATCATTTTGTCCTTATATTGTAGTATAATTCTGGGCGAAGGCAGGATGCTACTCAGGGCTAGTGTCATACCTGCCTAGGCCACATGATCCGAGAGCTCTTCCATGTCTCTTTTCATGTAGTCCAGGGAGGTACATCTCAAGTCATTCACTGCAGCATGGAAATGACAGAGTCATATTTGTACTTGTTGTGGAGTGACTTGAGTGCATGCGTTATGTGGCAGATCCTGGCACCCGACAGGCAGCTGACTGTAATTTTCTCCTTGTTGAGCCTGGTGAGTGGGACATCAGTGTGCCTGACTATAGAGTCACCTATAAGTGTTAGGTACATTGTCTTGCCTTAGGGGCTGTTGTTGGGTGGCACACTGGTGTTGTGAGCTATGTGTCACTTTGGTTGTGACTGGTGTTTGTTTGTGTTTCATCTTCAGAGGTCCTTGTTGCTTGGGCAGGTTAATGTTAAGGTCCTCCGCATATGTGGGTTTAGTGTTGCTATGTGTGGGTGTTGATGGTGTGAGTTTTGAAGGGCTATGAGTTTCTTGAGGTGTAATGCAGGTGTTAACCTTCTCCTCTTGACTGTCTAGCACAATCTTGGACGGAGAGAGCTTTGCTCCCAGTTTGGCTATGTAAGTGCATCTCTCGCAGGTTCTAGTGTTGAGTGGTAGGAGGAGAGGGTTGTTTGTGCACATGAGACAGTTGCCATATTGCCCTAGAATGCCCAGATTTACCAGGTGGATAGGCGAAATCACCGGAAGCTGACCCTTGGACATCCCCGTTTAGGTGCTTTTTTTGTAAAGTATAAGAGCTGTTTTCCCTTACCTTTGCAAGGTACTTTGCAATTATAGGCTGGTTAGTGCCTATGATTAATTTCTCCTTATTGACAAGGAGAGTTGAGTGCTTGTATCAGTTTCAGGCTTCCTAGTGCTTTCCAGCAGGTTCTAGAGCAAGTGCTAGTCACAGGGGTTCAGATTTTAGTGCTACTACTGAGAAACCAACTAATTCTATGGGAAAATTTGAAGAGCAGACTTTCTGGCACCTGGAATAGTTTAATTGTATGCTCGCGGTGCTGCACGATGCGAAAAATGTGCAAATGCATGCGTTTTTAAGCCAGAAAGTTGAAAGGGATAAAAATTAGCCCAAAAAGGCTAATAAAATTACAATTTCAGAGCTGGAAACCACTCCTCTAGCGTTAGATAGGCAGTACAATGCTCACCAGTCCCACTGGTAAGCAGTAGGACTTCCCTCTACCACAGCAAGGTCTGGATAGCTCTGAGCACAAAAAATAAAGTCCTGAGACAAGCAAAGCCTGGGATGTGGACTGGCTAGGAAAGGTGGGAAAGGAGAAAACAAGACAGTATATATATATATTTTTTTGTTAAAACAGGCTAAACAATGCAATAATACAGCAAATAAACAGAAAAGGCTAACACACTTACGTGTATAGTCCTAAACAGTAAATGCAATTAAAACTCTACAAAATTAGCAATTTAAAACTTTTTAAATGAAGCAAGGCAAGTGCACAACTGAAAAACGATTTGAGGCAGTAATACAGCAGAATAAATAGCTAGTCTATATATATACAGAGAAGTCTATATATACAGAAAAGCAGCTAAAACACACAAACAATTCAGATGCAGTGCAACCTAGAGCACTTGAGTTGTAGCAATATTAAGGCAAATACAGTTATAATAAATGCTCTAAAACATACTTTATATTTTCAAAATGTTTGAGAAGCACTGTCAGAGCACAATGAGATTCAGGCAATTTTTTTTTCAGATGTTCTCTCTGTATTAGGTAGAATGAGCTAATGACACTATACTGGGAGGAGTGTCCCAGATCAAATTTACAGTAGGGGCGGGCAGCTGCAAAGTTACCAAGTATAACAACAAGACACCTTTCAATTTATGTCTCCCAAATCTCATATGCTTAGTTTTTTATGTACAGTATTTATCATTATTATTCTCCTGTGCCCAAATGGTCAATTTAGACAAGTTATTTTGCAGACATGCCTTATCTGTAACACATGTAATCAGTTCACCCAATTTCAGGTCATCTGCATATAGAGAGTAGAACACCTCAGATGAAAATGTTAGGTCTGAAAGATACAATTTAAACAAGTAAGGGCCTAGGACAGAGCCCTGTGGGATGCCCTGACACCGTAAATGTAACAGAGGATTTCACCTGTCCAGTTGCTGTATTATACTTGCCATGCCTTATTTGTAAGCCATAACAATCCATCTTATCAAGATTAAATCAGTACTGAGTTGTTCTAATTTATTGATCAGTGTTTTGTGTATGACCCTGTCAAATGAAGTTAAATCTATATAAATACATCACAGTACAATTTTTAATTCATAGCTGTTATTATATTGTTATAGAACATCATGTTACAGGTGGCAATAGATTTGTTTTCAACATGTGCATGCTGATATATGTTTTCAAGTCCCAACCTATCCAGTTCTCACAATAACTTATCCAGTATTACCTTTTCCATTATTTTTCCACAACATGAAAGTAGACTTAAGAGTCTTTATGACCCTGGGTTTGTCCTACTTCCCTTTCTCTTAAAGACAGGTTTATTAAGCAAATGTCTCCAATCTTGAGGTATCTCTCCATATTTATATGATCTAGTGAATAATAGATATAATGGTACTGTAAGTTCTTGCTGAAGTGTTCTTAGGTCATTCTTACTAATACAAGGGTCTATATTAAATCGGCGAATGCTGATTTATCAACCCCCATGTAAGCAAAAGTTTACAATCCCGAACACTCGGAACAGTGATTTTTTTCCCAGGGAAAAAAAATCGCTGTTCCACAAAAAAATAAAATAATAAAAATAAAAAATTCAAAACATTACATAAAGTGGGGGGCTTCATCCCCCACACCACCAGATGTGGGGGGCTGTGACTGCCACACCCCCTTGCTTAAATATATCAACTCCAAGAATGCACTACAGTGACGAAAACTGCAAATCAATGGAGGCAGCCAAGCAATTTCTTTCCCAGGGAAAGGTTTTGCTATTTTGCTGTTTCATGCTTTCAAGTTCGATCAAGACGCATTCGAAGAATTGCGTCTTCGATTATATAATAGAACCCTAATACAAGTAGGCAAAAACACATACACTGTAAGCAATATGGTAGTAGCAATCATTAAGGACAAAATAATGTATTGCAACAAGATCTGCATATTTTAGATGCGAAAGAACAGATTAAATTTAAATTGCTTTTGTGTCTGAGACCCATGCTGTGAATACAGTACAAACAGTGAACAGTATGAATAAAAGCAAGTGTGCAACATTTAAGCCTGTTACTGGTATGGAATGTAATATGTTGTCTGAATCTATGTTAAATGTATGGCACTTGCCTGGTTTAGTGTTCAGACTCCATTTACTAGACTAGACTTTACTAAGAGTACAAGGGAATGAAGTGTACATTACATGAGTACAAGTGAATAAAGTGTAGATAACTGCTTTAATGCTTTAAGCAATACCTCTAGACAATTTATCAAAGCAACCAAATGTTCTGGGTCACAGTGCTTATGAAACTCTGGATGTGATTAAAATAATCTGCACTGTACAGCATGATTTATTAACTAGTAACAGAAGTGATGTTAATTAACAGAGCAATAAATGTATTAATAATGAAGAATCATTGATTAAAAGAAGTCATGCTATCATACAATCTAGCTATAAATGCACTTCCTATTTTTGGGAAAGTCATTCAGTTGCATTTAATTTTGCAATTGCAAAGTCTTATGGTATTAAGGATACACTTTATAGTTTAATACTGAAAGTTCATGAGCATGACTATCAAAGTGCATAATGTGTACCCTGAGTTGTAGATGATATCTGATGAAAATATTCTAACTTGTTTACTGTTTCAGTTTGTCTGCAAGGAAACTGTAATATTAAGCAATGACATGAAGCTGAACCAGTTGTGCATGTTTCAAGGTGAATTTCTGAGCAGGAATTGAAGAAATGGGAGTGCTGTCAAGCGGATTCAACCTAATGAATGAATAGTATGGTAACTGTGAGGCAAGACAAACTTAAAATTTGTATACATCCAAAAGATTTAAACAAGTAGATCAAAAGGGAACATATCTGCTTTTAATGACTGAACTCGTGATCATCTAATGACAGCTTGTGCAGTCACAGAGACCTGGCTCAAGGCTGTGGACAGAACCTCAGCCATACAGGATTACACCTCCTACCACACATTCAGACCATGAATGGAAGGTGTAAAAACTAAAGGAGGTGGTGTATCAATATTCATTAAAGATAAATACACCTCCAGATTGGTTAAACAGTATGATTCTCTGAAACCACTTCAGGTGCAACTAACTGTTGGTAGGACACCTATTCAAGTAATTGCCAGCTACAGGGCCCTCTCCATGAATCAAGATACCCACTCTGCCTACTTGGATCTACTGGAATCCATCAAGATACATCCAAACACCATGGTTCTGGGTGATTTTAATTACACATCAATTGACTGGGCAAATTACTCGTACTCATAATCACTTGCCCTAAGGTTCCTTGAGTTCATTAATTCCAATGTCCTGGACCAGCTGGTGGACACCCCAGCTAGGGGCGCCAACATCTTGGATCTGGTGCCTACCAGTACATGAGACTGCTGTAGCACCCGCACTGTGAGATCTTCCCTTGTTTGATCTGACCACAAATCAGTCTCATTTGAAGTAATTATCACACCAGACTCCCCCCCCAGCAGCAACTAAACTAAAATACTTTTCCAAAGCAGATTATATCCTAAGGAATTGTATAAATAGCTTCACTGCACTTCCCTTCTCAGATGGAACTGGCAACTATGCTGAGTCCTACACCAATGCTTTTTACAAACACTTGTATAACTGCATTGAAGTGGCTGTACCTGATAGGACCAAAACAAGCTCTTTGAGTAAAAGCAAACCTGCCTGGTGGACAACTGCCAATGACAGACTTTACAAAAGAGGAAGAAATTGTTGTCCAAGTAAGAGGGAGCATGCCCTAAACTGGAAACACTCCCTCCTCAGCTTCAACAAGCAATTAAGACTTCTTGTAAAGTCATCCAAAGCTAACTATGAATCCAAATTAGCATCCTCAACGAAGGACAACCATAAGGTGTTCTTTAGTTACATCTGTAGCCTAAAAGGCAAGACACAGATTTGCACCAAACTGGTAGTTAATGATACCACATACACTGAGCCTGTGAACATAACAAACCTATTAGCTGAGAGGTTCTGTGACAACTTCACTCCCCTTTCCCCACAACACATACCCCATGACATTTCTTCCACCTGTCCACTACCTATCTCTAGAGAGTAGGTCATAAATGCCCTCTCTAAGCCCAAACAAACTCCAGCATCTGTGGGACCTGATAACATCCCAGGCTGCATCCTGAATGGGCTCCAACATGAATTAGCAATACCACTGGGTACTCTTTTCAGTCATAGTCTAAGCAACGGCTTCATCACAGCTGAAGAGAAAATGGCCACTGTTATCCCCTTGCACAAAGGTGGTGCTTCCAGTGATCCTAGGAACTATAGACCTATTAGCCGGACTAGCCTTATCTGCAAGGCCATGGAGCAAATCATCATGGACCTTATCAACAAAGATATAGGTAATCTCCAAACACTTGACCCTACTCAGTTTGGATTTGTCAAAGGGAGATCATGCTTGTTAAACCTGGTGGACTTCTTTGAGACAGTCACCAGAGCCCTGAACAAGGAGAAAACTGTGCATACAGCCTACCTGGACTTGGCCATAGCTTTTGACACTATTTCTCACTCATGTATTATTGACAAACTCACCCAGCTAGGTATCAACACTTATCTCATTAGGTGGATCACTAACTGCCTCACCAATAGAATCCATACAGTTAAAATAGTGGAATCTACCTCCAACAGCAGACTTGTAACCAGTGGTGTTCCACAGGGATCAGTCCTGGGACCTCTACTGTTCAGAATCTATTTATCCAAAGTACAAGCAAAAACTAAAGGTCTGTGGCTGACAAAGTTTGCTGATGACTGCAAAATGGGAGTGGTCATAGAATCCCCAAACGATGTCAGCATCATACAAGAGGGTCTTACGCAAACAAATGATTGGTGTTAAAGGCACACCCTTAACATCAATGCAAAAAGATATATTATCATCCCTTTCAGTAAGGGCAATGTTCTGGCTAACTACCACATCAATATAAACTCCCTAAGCATGCACTCAGTGGTGAGAGATCTGGGCACATAGGTTGACAGCAACCTCACCTTTGATCAGTATGTCTCCACAGTGGTAATAAAGGCATTCTATATTGCTCACTTCATAAGTAAGGGCATTGCCTCCAAAAAAAAAGAAGTTATAATCTGCCTATACACTTCCCTCATCAGACCAGTAATTGAGTACAACGCCCCTTTTGGTATGTACCTTTCCAGGCACCTGCAGCAATCGGAGAGACCACAGAAGTTCCTCCAAGGAGAATTCAAGGTCCTCAGCATCTGTCCTATGTGGATTGGTGAAAATCACTGTCACTTTAGTCTTTTTCAGGCAGACTACTCGGAAGCAATCTCTACATTGGGTATAAGGCAATCTCTGTCTCTGCTTTATTGGAAATGCTGCATATCTATAAGTCCAATGGCTCACAGGTTACTCACTCTAAAGACCCTAACCTGGAATGTGACATTAATAGAACCTGCAGGAGGGACAGATTTGTCTCCCAGGGGTTACCACACCTATGGAACAGACTCCCAATTCATGTCAAGCAGAGCACCTCTTTAGCCCTATTCAAGTGCAATGTGGACGATTGAATGGGTAACCATAAAGTCAACCTGGGGGTTACACCTGTGTCTCTTATGGACAGGGGCAACAGGTGCTGCTTGTGGAAACAAGGGCAGAACTTGGCTAGGCTTGTAAGGACACTAGGGCCATTAACCTAGTAACTTCCTATGATCCTATGAAGTAGTAGTAATACTAAGTTCCCCTTCATGGTTGGTGATAATCAAGAATTATGGCAAATTAGATTAGATGAAGCTGTTTCAAAACTGTGTACATTTAATACTCATTTGGTAAACACTGATTTCTAAGATTAATGTTTGGAATCTCTTCCATTATTTAAGTAATCAAGAAGTAATCCAAAGAGCTGTAGGTGAGTTGAATGAAGGTCGGAAAGATATTGTCAGTTTAATGATGGTCTTTTTATCAGGGGTTCTACCAAATAAAAGCATGGTTTATATCTTATAAAGCTGCTTAATGGATTGAGATAGAAAGGCATAAAGAAGAACTGAAACAAAGATCAAATATTTGTCTTTGTGAACCTCAAGTTCCTGGGCAAGGTTTGAACTTCGAATGGAAGAGCTGAGGGAAGGACAGGGTGGAAAGTGTGACTGCACTTTGCTGCCAGCTTGTTGGGTGCACCAATTAAGTAGCTTAAGAAAAGAAAACAGTTTGACAGGTAACAAGTTGTCGTTAAGAACTTGTGATGACCTGATGATAGTTCATAAACTGCCATCATGTCATTTTTTGCCAAGCTGTTAAAGGTTAAATATGACAGTTCACAAGCTGTTAATGCAATCACTTCAACAAGGAACCAGTAAATAGATGCACTGCCCAAGTAGAAAACACTCTTGATGTAGTTCTCCTTAGTTATCTGAAACCATATTCAGATAAAGCCAGAGCAGAAATCTAATGATAAGTAGAACAACTGAGAATATGCAGAAATCTAATAATAAGGAGAGCAACCGAGAATATGCAGAAATGTAATGATAAACAGAGCAACCGAAAATATGCAGAAATGTATTAATAAAAAGAACAAATGAAAATATGCAGAAATCTAATGAAAAAGAGAAACCGAGAATATGCAGAAATGTAATGATAAATAGAGCAACCGAGAATATGCAGAAATGTATTAATAAAAAGAACAAACGAGGATATGCAGAAATCTAATGATAAAGAGAGAAACCGAGAATATGCAGAAATCTAATGATAAAGAGAGAAACCGAGAATATGCAGAAATGTAATGATAGAGAGAAACAGAGAATATGCAGAAATGTAATGATAAAGAGAAAAAACGAGAATATGCAGAAATGTAATAATAAGGTGAGCAACCGAGAATATGCAGAAATCTAATGATAAAGAGAGAAACCGAGAATATGCAGAAATCTAATGATAAAGAGAAAAACCGAGAATATGCAGAAATGTAATAATAAGGTGAGCAACCGAGAAAATGCAGAAATGTAATGATAATCATTAGATTTCTGCATATGCATATTCTCGTTTCTCATTATCATTAGATTTCTGCATATTCGATTTCTCATTATCATTAGATTTCTGCATATTCTCGGTTTATCATTAGATTTCTGCATATTCGTTTCTTTATCATTAGATTTCTGCATATTTTTTCTCATTATCATTAGATTTCTGCATATTCAGATTTTGTCTTTATCATTAGATTTCTGCATATTCTCGGTTTTTCTCTTTATCATTAGATTTCTGCATATTCTCGGTTGCTCTCATTATCATTAGATTTCTGCATATTCTTGGTTTCTCTCTTTATCATTAGATTTCTGCATATTCTCGGTTTCTCTCATTATCATTACATTTCTGCATATTCTCGTTTTTTCTCTTGTTCATTAGATTTCTGCATATTCTCGTTTTTTCTCTTTATCATTCGATTTCTGCATATTCTCGGTTTCTCTCATTATCATTAGATTTCTGCATATTCTCATTTTTTCTCTTTATCATTAGATTTCTGCATATTCTCGGTTGCTCTCATTATCATTAGATTTCTGCATATTCTCGGTTTTTCTCTTTATCATTACATTTCTGCATATTCTCGGTTGCTGTCTTTATCATTAGATTTCTGCATATTCTCGTTTTTTCTCTTTATCATTAGATTTCTGCATATTCTCGGTTTTTCTCTTTATCATTACATTTCTGCATATTCCCGGTTGCTGTCTTTATCTTAGATTTCTGCATATTCTCGGTTTTTCTCTTTATCATTAGATTTCTGCATATTCTTGGTTTTTCTCATTATCATTAGATTTCTGCATATTCTCGGTTTCTCTCATTATTTTTACTTTTCTGCATATTCTCGGTTGCTCTCATTATCATTAGATTTCTGCATATTCTCGGTTTCTCTCATTATAAAGAGAAAAACCGAGAATATGCAGAAATGTAATGATAAAGAGAAAAAACGAGAATATGCAGAAATCTAATGATAATGAGAGCAACCGAGAATATGCAGAAATGTAATAATAAGGTGAGCAACCGAGAATATGCAGAAATGTAATGATAAAGAGACCGAGAATATGCAGAAATCTAATGATAAAGAGAAAAACGAGAATATGCAGAAATCTAATGATAAAGAGCAACCGAGAATCAATGATAAAGAGAAAAAGCGAGAATATGCAGAAATGTAATAATAAGGTGAGCAACCGAGAATATGCAGAAATCTAATGATAAAGAGAAAAACCGAGAAAATGCAGAAATGTAATGATAAAGAGAGAAACCGAGAATATGCAGAAATCTAATGATAAAGAGAAAAACCGAGAATATGCATAAATCTAATGATAAAGAGAAAAACCGAGAATATGCAGAAATGTAATGATAAGGTGAGCAACCGAGAATATGCATAAATCTAATGATAAAGAGAAAACCAAGAATATGCAGAAATGTAATGATAAAGAGAAAAAAACGAGAATATGCAGAAATCTAATGATAATGAGAAAAACCGAGAATATGCAGAAATGTAATGATAAAGAGAAAAAACGAGAATATGCAGAAATCTAATGATAATGAGAAAAAACAAGAATATGCAGAAATCTAATGATAATGAGTAAAAACCGAGAATATGCAGAAATCTAATGATAATGAGAGAAACCGAGAATATGCAGAAATCTAATGATGAGAGCAACCGAGAATATGCAGAAATCTAATGATAATGAGAAAAACCGAGAATATGCAGAAATCTAATGATAAAGAGAGAAACCAAGAATATGCAGAAATCTAATGATAAAGACAGCAACCGAGAATATGCAAAAATGTTATGATAAAGAGAGCAACCGAGAATATGCAGAAATCTAATGATGAGAAAAACTGAGAATATGCAGAAATGTAATGATAATGAAAAAAACCGAGAATATGCAGAAATGTAATAATAAGGTGAGCAACTGAGAATATGCAGAAATGTAATGATAATGAGAGCAACTGAGAATATGCAGAAATGTAATGATAAAGAGAGCAACCGAGAATATGCAGAAATGTAATGATAAAGACAGCAACCGAGAATATGCAGAAATGTAATGATAAAGAGAGCAACCGAGAATATGCAGAAATGTAATGATAATGAGAGCAACCGAGAATATGCAGAAATGTAATGATGAAGAGAGCAACCGAGAATATGCAGAAATGTAATGATAAAGAGAGAAACCGAGAATATGCAGAAATGTAATGATAAAGAGAGAAACCGAGAATATGCAGAAATGTAATGATAATGAGAAAAACCGAGAATATGCAGAAATCTAATGATGATGAGAAAAACCGAGAATATGCAGAAATCTAATGATAAAGAGAGAAACCGAGAATATGCAGAAATCTAATGATAATGAGAAAAACCGAGAATATGCAGAAATCTAATGATAAAGAGAGAAACCGAGAATATGCAGAAATGTAATGATAATGAGAGCAACCGAGAATATGCAGAAATCTAATGATAAAGAGAGAAACCGAGAATATGCAGAAATCTAATGAAAATGAGAAAAACCGAGAATATGAAGAAATGTAATGATAAAGAGAGCAACCGAGAATATGCAGAAATCTAATGATAATGAGAAAAACCGAGAATATGCAGAAATATAATGATAATGAGAAAAACTGAGAATATGCAGAAATGTAATGATAATGAGAAAAACTGAGAATATGGAGACATCTAATGATAAAAAGAGAAACCGAGAATATGCAGAAATGTAATGATAATGAGAAAAAACGAAAATATGCAGAAATGTAATGATAAAGAGAGAAACCGAGAATATGCAGAAATGTAATGATAAAGAGAAAAACCGAGAATATGCAGAAATCTAATGATAAAGAGAGCAACCGAGAATATGCAGAAATCTAATGATAATGAGAGAAACCGAGAATATGCAGAAATGTAATAATAAGGTGAGCAACCGAGAATATGCAGAAATCTTATGATAAAGAGAAAAAATGAGAATATGCAGAAATGTAATGACAAAGAGAGCAACCGAGAATATGCAGAAATCTAATGATAATGAGAGCAACCGAGAATATGCAGAAATGTAATAACAAGGTGAGCAACCGAGAATATGCAGAAATCTAATGATAAAGAGAAAAAACGAGAATATGCAGAAATCTAATGATAATGAGAGCAACTGAGAATATGCAGAAATGTAATAATAAGGTGAGCAACCGAGAATATGCAGAAATCTAATGATAAAGAGAAAAAACGAGAATATGCAGAAATCTAATTATAAAGAGAAAAAACGAGAATATGCAGAAATGTAATGATAAAGAGAGCAACCGAGAATATGCAGAAATCTAATGATAAAGAGAGCAACCGAGAATATGCAGAAATGTAATGATAATGAGAAAAACTGAGAATATGCAGAAATCTAATGATAAAGAGAAAAACCGAGAATATGCAGAAATCTAATGATAATGAGAGCAACCGAGAATATGCAGAAATGTAAAAATAAGGTGAGCAACCGAGAATATGCAGAAATCTAATGATAAAGAGAGAAACCGAGAACATGCAGAAATCTAATGATAATGAGAAAAACCGAGAATATGCAGAAATCTAATGATAATGAGAAAAAACGCGAATATGCAGAAATCTAATGATAATGAGAGCAACCGAGAATATGCAGAAATGTAATAATAAGATGAGCAATCGAGAATATGCAGAAATCTAATGATAGAGAGAAACCGAGAATATGCAGAAATCTAATGATAATGAGAAAAACCGAGAATATGCAGAAATCTAATGATAATGGGATAAACCGAGAATATGCAGAAATCTAATGATAATGAGAGCAACCGAGAATATGCAGAAATGTAATAATAATACGGTGAGCAACCGAGAATATGCAGAAATCTAATGATAAAGAGAAAAACCGAGAATATGCAGAAATCTAATGATAATGAGAGCAACCGAGAATATGCAGAAATGTAATAATAAGGTGAGCAACCGAGAATATGCAGAAATCTAATGATAAAGAGAAAAACCGAGAATATGCAGAAATGTAATGATAATGACAAAAAACGAGAATATGCAGAAATGTAATGATAAAGAGAGAAACCGAGAATATGCAGAAATCTAATGATAATGAGAGCAACTGAGAATATGCAGAAATGTAATGATAATGAGAGAAACCAAGAATATGCAGAAATGTAATGATAAAGAGAAAAACCGAGAATATGCAGAAATGTAATGATAAAGAGAGAAACTGAGAATATGCAGAAATCTAATGATAATGAGAGCAACCGAGAATATGCAGAAATGTAATAATAAGGTGAGCAACCGAGAATATGCAGAAATCTAATGATAAAGAGAAAAAATGAGAATATGCAGAAATCTAATGATAAAGAGAAAAACCGAGAATATGCAGAAATGTAATAATAAGGTGAGCAACCGAGAATATGCAGAAATCTAATGATAAAGAGAAAAACCGAGAATATGCAGAAATGTAATGATAATGAGAGAAACCGAGAATATGCAGAAATCTAATGATAAAGAGAAAAACCGAGAATATGCAGAAATGTAATGATAATGAGAGCAACCGAGAATATGCAGAAATCTAATAATAATGAGAGCAACCGAGAATATGCAGAAATGTTATGATATTCTTTGCATTTTGTAGACTGTGTTATGTTGGTGTTATGGACCCCATGACATTCCCTAACAAGGCACTGTGGGTGAGGGATGCGTATTTGCCAGAGGCCTGTAGGCCAGGTGTGACACATGCAGGCCATCTGTAGCAAGGAAGTGCATTCTGATGATCATATGTTCCCAGACTGCGAGGCAGTGGACACCCTTGGGATGGCACTAGTAAGTTGACTGAGTATTACTGACAATTGCTTTCTGTTCCTGTTGAACTATCACTCTAGTTGACAGCTGGATGCTGCTTAAGGCTAGGGACATGTTACTGCATTTCTATGGGACCATGTGTGGGGGGGTGACACATCTGTACACAATACACATTTGCACAGACTGTGCTGATGTTTGCTTAACATTTTGCTCCCATTTAGCATAGTGGTGTGCCCAATCTTTGAGACCACAGGCATAACAGCATCGACCACAAGTCAGATTGTTCTGGCATAAACATTTTTAGTTTCACAATTCTTAACTTTCAGAGCCATACTGCCACTGCCAGACCTGCTATGATATCACTGTGTAAGTCTGTAGGTGGGAATTTCATGGATGTCGCCATGTGGGAGCCTTTGCTAGACATTTCTGTATGGTTTTCTACAGCTGACCTGCTGGATGAGGCTGGAGGTGAGTATGGGACCCCCACTTTGACATCCATGCATGTGACCTATGACCTCCAGTTATTTGACTCACCACATATACTGCAGTGGTATTTGTCAACTAGGGTGGTACTGCATAGTGTGAGTAAGCCAGTACTGGGTGTACACTTCCTGCTGTCCCACATAGCTGTCAGTTGTCTGCTGCTATCCCAGTAAGCCACCCCATGCCCATGCATGCTTGCAGCAATATCATAGATATGCTATCAGAACATTCTACACCATTCATTTATTGTTAAGAAGACTGACTTACCTTGTGCCTGAGGCTGTTGTGAGGATGGTGCTTGAGGGCTGACTATCTCAGATGCACGCAGCACACTGCCTATACATTGTAAGGAATAGGTGTTGTGGTGTTTGGCATCCATTTTACTGTGTTTGTGAGTTAGAGAGAGATATCAGTCCCTCGGGCCCTACAGTGTCAGTGTATCTGCTATGCATTGCCTCTTTGCTGAGGACAGGGCATATTGGGCACACCTCCATCTGACTACAGGGCAGGTTCAGGATGTTCCTTCTCTGAGTCCCTCTGTGCCTGTGGAGACCTTGGTAATGGTGGGGGGGCTGTGTGACCCTTCCCCGTTTTCTTCCTGCTGGAGCTGTTTCCACAGGATCATATTGTGTAGCATGGCACATACTATGAATATGTGTGCACATGTGGCTGGAGAGTACTGCAAGGATCCACCAGATATGTCAAGGCAGCAGAACAGTGACTTGAGCATCCCAAACACATGCTTAATAATGATCCTGGTTTGTGCATGCGCCTCATTATGGCGATCTTCTGTGGGTGTGTGTATTTCTGATGGGTGTCTTCAGCCATGGCACCAGTGTGTAGCCAGCATCCCCCACCAGATGGCCATATGAGATGTCCCCACTGGCAAATGCCTGGTACAGCTGTGATGAATGCCAGATGTGGGAGTCATGATAGCTTCCAGGGCTGCCAGCACACACATTCATGATAATGCCCTGGACATCATGCATGACCTGGCAGTTGATGGAGTGGAACCCCTTGCAGTTTAAGTAGACCCTACCCTGGTCACTGGGTGGTGCTTTAATGTGGATGTACGTGCAGTCTATGGCACCCAGTACCTCTGGGTATTCTGCTACATGGTGGAAAAGACGCATATTGTCAGTCCTCTCCTCATGGGTGCTGGATAAGTAAATGTGCTCAGCGGCATGTGGTCGCATGGCATCCAGGAACTGGTGGAGTATCCTGGATGCAGATGCCTGTGAGACCCCTGTGATATCCCCAAATGGTCTTTTGAAAGTACCTGTAGCTAATATTCGTAAGGCTACACATACCTTGGTATCCACTGGGATGGGTTCCCCTCTGTTGGTTCTGGGTCTGAGGTGACCCCAGCACAGCTCAATGAGTTGCTGTAGTATGTCCCTGTCCACCCTGTAGTGCTCTAGTATCTCCAGATCATGTAGCCTCTGGTAGGTTACCCTGGGTCTGAACATTCTTCTCCTCGTCCTCATTTTGAGTTGGTTCTCAGCATTATCCTCCTCAGCACCCTGGCCTCTTGCACATGCTGATAGATCAAAGTGACAGCAGCCCCAAACATTTTTTGCTAGTTTTGTCAGTTAAAATTCTCCCCCATATGTGTACATCTATGGAGCAGAGTTTGCGGGGAAAAACCTGACTGGAAGGTGTTTGCATAGTTTATAGGGGTGTGCTGCAGATGCTGCCTGTGTGATTGGCTGACTTTGAGACATTCCACCTGCCAGCTATTTTACTTGTATTTGAGTGGCTGTATTTTGCTATTTCCCTTTTTTTTTCTTTTCCCCCTTCCCATTTCTGCCCATTTTAAGCCCCAAGGTGCAGGGCGCAAACCCGGTACTTAAATGTACACAATGATGATATTTCTGTTTTCTTTTTTTTTTTGTTTAAGTCCCAGTGTGGGACGCGCACACCCATTTAGCTAAGGCAAGCACATTTTAACAGAAATGGTCCTCCCCGGGTGCAAACACAGTTTTCATTTCATGGTGTAAGACATTACAGCCTCAGATACACCCCCTTGCTTAACTGTGCTAAGCTAAGTACAAATCCAGGCAACGGAGCTCCAATATGCTTACAGCAAGCATGACATACCCACTTTTCATGTTTGCTGCTCCTCCTGCCTACACTATCTTGTTCTAGCACCTACATGGTTAGGTGCAGTGTGTGGACTTAGAATATTTTGTGATTCAGTAAATTTCCCCTCATTTGCGTACCCTACTGCCTTAGTCCATAGTTACTGCTCTGACATGGAGCCTTTCCCCTTGACAACCAGTATTCCCTGGTAATGTTTTGATTCTGCATGCCATTGACTATAATGGCAAAATGCAGATTTCCCCTGAAATTGTGTTTTAATATATATATTTTTTTATTTTCGGCATGATCCCTTTTGCGTGCAGCTGCCCTATGCTTAAACGGCCAAGAACAACCAAAAAAAACTTTGATTTTTTATTAAATTAAACACTTTCCTATGCCAATGCCCATATATTTGGCCATTGGCATGCCTAAAGTTTATAATATATGCTTTTATTTGAGCTGTCATGCCTCCATTTTGTTATTTGCAGAAATGTGTTCGGTTACTAACTGAACACATTTCTGCAACTAGCACTGTTCCTGCATGGATGAACGTCTGGTTTCTGAATCACTAATTCATCTCATTTGCATGTTTTTCACCAGCAAATGAGGTAATTAGCATTCTGCACAACTTTCCGTGCAGGAACAGTGTCAGTAGGCTCATGCACATCAGATCGGCTGTTTCCTGAATTTCTCGGCAGCCATATTCCATGCAGGAGTGGCTACATTGTTTAATGAATTCTGGGGATAGTCTATATGGCTAGGTGTAGTAAATGCAGTGCATGTTATATAGGCAAAACTGATAAAAAGTTTAAAGAAAGGATATGTAGCCATAGTGACTCCTAGTTCCAGACTACATTGTTTATTGTTTTGAGGTTGTGGTGGGTCTGGACTTACATTTCCAGGGTATCCTATATTTATTGCTTTTATTAATTTTATAACTTACTTCATTATATCTCTTGAAATGTTTACAAACATATACAATACCAAAATCTCCATTCCTCCATAATTTTATAACTTACTTCATTATATCTCTTGAAATGTTTACAAACATATACAATACCAAAATCTCCATTCCTCCATAATTTTATAATTTACTTCATTAAGTATCTTGAACTCCTTGCAAACCTTTCTTTACTGAAATTAAAGAACACTAAACTTCTTTGCAAGAATGTTTTCCCTTCTGCAGTAAAAATTCATATATTTCCTGCAAGATTTTAAAGCTAAAGTAACTGCATCAATTTAAAACTGTTGATATAAATGCCTGTTTGTAACTGTTTTTTTTTTTTCTGAGAAAAGTAACTTGTTTTTCTGTGAACTGTCTGAAATTCACTTTTTAATATAAATGTACTGCGATGGAACTTTTCTCCCCAGGCATCAGCTCCCGGTCAACAAAGACAAATAAATTACATCATTTTGAGTTTATTGCATGTGGTTTTAATACTGTGCACTTTACACTATTTTATTCTTAAGATAACTTCCCAAAAAGAATTTCTGGTTGGCTACCTTAAAGGATATTTTGGACTTAATTTTTTAATTTATTGTTCTATTCCCTATTTAATATGGTCAGATTGTTTATTGCTGTACTACCTGCTTGTAAGTAATTTTAGGACTCAGATTGTATATAGTGTGCGTAGTTGTTTTATGAATTGTATTTTCTTGTACATTGACTGTTTAGGGTACCGTCTCTACCATTTTCTGGTTATTCAAACTGTTAATACAGCATTATATATAACTTCCGACTTGTAACCAGAGTTTTTTTTTTCAGATTGATGCACATATTACACCAGTACAATTTGATTCAGATGAAAAGTTGATGTGCCATAAGTATAAACATGAATAAAATATCAGTACAATCTGTATCCAGTAAGGGCAATAGGAAAACACAGTTGCATAAACATTGCTAAGCTTATGTGCATATTGTGTTATGAGCAGTAACACAAAGGAATGTCTTGTAGTGCCAGAATAAAAGCAGAATTCCCACTTTCTTACTAGCAATCTGTTACCAAGTAGTGAAAAGTACATGTTGTGCTTTAGCAGTCCTAAATTAACATTTTAATTTAAACACAGTAGCATTTCCAATGTGTTAACAAATACCAAATAAATCTTAACATAAAATGTTGTTATAGCAGTCCTATGTGCAAAAATTAAAGTACTCTGCAACATTTCAATTATTCTATACTGATGTTTTTTATGTTGTTGAATGCAATATTCTTTCAACCGCACAGGTATAGCATCTGGAGGCTACATTAATTCAACTGCCAAAAGCATATTATTAAAGCTAATGCATCTTTACTGTGGATAAAATGCTATATGTAGTTTCCCTGTGATCATTTTTTTTTCTTTGAGACATGCAAAATAAATTCATCTTGCACATCATGTGATGCTGGTCTTTTTATCAGCTGAATGCTGCATTTAGTCAACCACAAAATGCAGATATTCTAGAATTATTAAAATGCAACATTTGAAGGATTTGTTAATTCTCCAGTACAAAAAGCATTATTTACTAACAACCTCACAGAAGACATTCCCTTGTTGATCATCACAAACAACAATAATGATATACTACTCCTTCTATCATACTAGTCTCCTTCCTGTCTACAAATAAAGCACCAACGTCTGCAGCTGGGGACAGACTAATAATTTACTCGTTAACCATACAACGATCAATGGGGTACTATTTTCTGCCCCTCACAAATGTCTATAACTGCAACATTTACCAGTAACTGATAATCACAGCAATATATTCCCTTAGTGGCAGAGTACAGATACTTAGGTCTTACCCTTGACCCAACTACTCCTTCAACATGCATGCTGACAACATAGTTGATAAGGTTCAATCACAAATAAAACTGTGTTGTAGAATTCCACCCTCCTCTCTCCTATGGCCTGCACTTCACTTTCTAAAAATGTTCTTCTTCCATGGCTAAAATATTATACTTTTACTAGTTTTTCTCTTCACCTACAATACTTGTAAAGTCCAGACTGCAAAAAACAATATTTGTGGATCTGCAAATTGCTTGCAGACCCACTTATACACCACCGCAATCTACTTAATAACTCAATGGGCTACCCATGACAGAAAGAAGAACCTACCTCCTAGGAAAACTACCATAAAACGTTTAAGTGAAGGTTACTGCCCTCCACTGAAAAGAGAAAACAATCACTCAGACATCACCTCATATTCCCTAACAAACAGTCAAGAGAATGGTATTTCCTTAAATAGGCCCCATTTTAAAATAGTTATGAGGGAGCATACCTTTTACAGATCGCAACCTTTCCTTTGGAACAACCTGCCATCAGAGATAAAATCACAGGGTTCTTTTCAAGGATTTAAGTCAACCCTTTCCGACCATTTCCATAATGAAAGTGCATGAAGTAATGTAGTGATAACGGTTAACAACATCAAGCTGAAGAGATTCTATGTATAGACTATTTCAAACTCACCCAGAAGTGCTACTGATTCCTTTAACAAACGCTGAACAAGTTTAATCTTAGCTATATATTGTATATAATCTGATATATCATTAAGTCAACCATCACACCTCTTGAATTCAGAATTAACTTACTGTGTACAGTTGTGTGTCTTATATATGTTCCCTTACACTTATGTTAGTGTGATTACCCCAACTAAATTATGGTGGTGTTTGATAATAGAACTTATCTCTTCAATTCTACTTTACTAACCTTATAATACTCAAGATGTACAACTGCATTATATCATAATGTATATATCAAAATGTATAATTAATTAAGTGTATAACTGTTGGGCACAATTTAAAGACTGTTGATTAGTAAATAGGAGGTTGGGAGTTAATATAATGGATAAGGTTTTTATCTTACAGACACAAAGTACAGGGATGATTCTCATCTTTGAGGGAAATTCATTAAATTTAAAATGACCCACAAAGTCAGCCAGCCTAGTGATTACCTATGAACCTATAAAACTGCTCTTTTTTCACAAGAGCAATCAGAACTGTTAATAAGGTAGATAGTATGATTTAATCAAAGACCAGCTATGTATACATGAAGGAGGACGGTGACAGACAAAGGGTAATAGCTGTGTTGCAATATATCTGATAGACGTAATATCCACATACACAACTGTTTGCTAGCACTTCTGAAAGAGTTGTAAAAGGAGTAAAGTTGGCTTTTTTTGTCTGTATACCTGTGTAATTATCTTCAGTATTGAATACATCTGAGAATAAGTACATTAAGTAGTCCTTTGTCACTTCCTGCAAACGTGTATAATACATCGATTTGTTTCAAGACAATTTTGCTGTTTGTTTTATACAACTGTCGATTCCTTTACTCTATCAGAGAATGAATGGTGTACCTGTTTCACAACATTTTCAGAATACTATCAACCAGGACAACTGCTGTCTTTTTTTTTTTTACAATTAAAATAATTATTTTATGATTCAGTAGTGCTATTTTGCTGCGAATGCAAACCAAAACTAAAGAAAATGTGAAATTAAAATTCTGTTTGTAACTTTGATTTCAGTTTTGGTATGAAATGCAAAGTCCTTTTACCTTGCTTAAATCAGCTGCCTTCTCTTTCAGCATTTCCAGTTCCAGTTTCTGCTCTTGAACTTGAACTTGTAATCTGCTGATTTCACGTTTCATTTCTTCATTATGTTCTAGATGACAACCCACACGGCATGTTATAATTAATTTTGCAACATGTGGAAAGACAAATAATCATGCAAGCAAATACATAAAATAGTTTCACTGGCTAAAAGGGGGGTGTAAAACCTTTACTCCCTCACCCTCACACACAAACACACAAACGCAAATACATTCCAGAAAAATGCAAGGCTCAACTGTCAGTAGAAACTCTATTTGGTTCTGCAACACAAAACAAGAGTGACAAAGAACAGCTGTTAAGTAAAAGGAAAGTATTTTTCAAGAAAGTACAAGTAACCAAATCTTATTTAAAACAATAAGGCAATGGTGCTTCAGACATCATTATGAATAACACTCAAAGTCTAATGGTACAATTAGTGGAACAGTAAACTGTATGGGAAAAATCACATTTGCCCTGAGGTACAGCAGTCTTTGAGCTGGTAATCCTGGGGGACATGTAGTGAAGCCTTCCATATAGAAAGTGTGAGAGTTAGGAAAAGGCTTTAATGGAGAAAAACAATGTTTCTAATATTGCAAATGCTGGGAGTTTTCATCTGGAATAACATCTGTATTAGTTTCTGTTGTACAACTGTCCTAGGTCACTGAATAACACCAACTGTTTCTAACTTATATTATTATCGTATATTTCATAATTTGCAAACAAACCTATACTTATTTGATATGTTTTTGTTTACTCTTGCTAAGACATTAACTGGTATCATTTATGAAGCTTAAACTATAACCTTTAGAATTTGTTTTATAACTGATCAGCTATATCAAGCCATACGACGGATGCAGTAGAAATTTTTGCCTTTTAAAAACACTGAAAATCCAACATAAATATTCAGTGTAGCAAATTATTAAGTAATCAAATTATTCCAGAAACCTTAATAGAAAAAAATGTCATACCTACATGTTATACTTTGTTGCATTAATTATTTGTCCTGTTCTACAGTACTAATTAATTCTCCCTAACCCAATTTAAATGCAACCTGGACAATTGGATGGGAAACAGGAAATTCATCCCTGGTTTGGCACCTATGTCTCTAATGGACACAAGCAATCTGTAAATGGTCTCCCAGGCCCTAGCTTGTAATTTTTTTCATCTCCCAAGCCCCTGCTTACACTTATCAAGGATTTCAGAACTTGGTCAGAGATTTGGGATGCATGGCTAGGCTTAAAAAGGCCCTTGCGGTTGTTAGCCTAATAAAGACCTATAAACCTAATAGCCTTTATGTAAAAATATTAATGCAAAAGTTAAATGGATGAATCACAAGAAATAAAACCATTTCCATTCTGTGATGCCATCAGCACTCAAAATTTAAATAGGCCTTGTTAAGCATGACTAGCGAGACTGTGCCTAAAAGTGGCTAAGTGGTGCAGCTGATAGTGTCATTGCCTCACAGCAATAGGTTTCCTAGCTTAATTGTCAGCAGGAGTGTCTTCTTTGTGGAGTCTGCATGTCCTTCTTGTGTTTGTGTTGGTTTCCCCGGGTGCTCTGCTTTCCTCCCATGTTCCAAAGACATGTAGTAGGTGAACTAGACACCCTAAATTTGCCATATGTGTGAGTGTTTCGTGTGGAAGAGCTACTGCAGCAGGGCTGACACCTGGTGGTGTAAACCTTGGCCCTAGATGATTGTCACTGTTGAAGTAGCACCCTGACCTAATGTGCGAAAAGGGGTTGTGGATGGATGGAAATATGTGGCTAAAATGTAAATAAATTATAACTAATCTGTATACTAGTGTGAAGACCATGCCCTGGCCCAGCAATCAAGGAGCCTCAATCCTCACCACTAACACCAGGGAGGTCATCTCCTAGAGGAGGAAAGGATAAAAAATACACACAGTAAAGTACAATTTCCCTTAAGTGCACACAGAGATCACAGTGAGTCTGGGGCTGGCTGCTCCCTTCACAGATCTGACAAGGACGAACATACCAGATAAGGTAGTGTGGACCCCAGCATGTGAGCAGACATTTCGAAAGCTTAAGGAAGCTGTGGGCACTACAAAAACTTCAGCCTTATCTGTATGGAAGAAAATTCACTGTGATGACAGATCACAACCCTCCAACATGGTTAAACAGAGCCAGTCAGCAAAATGCCAAGTTGCTAAGATAGAGTCTGGGGTTGCAAGCATATGTCAGTGCAGCACCGCAGTGGGAGTAGCAATGCCAATGCAGATGGGCTCTCAAGACAGGGAATGGGGTGAGGTACACCCAGATAGACCTGACACTCTCAAGCGATGTTTCTCAAGGGGCACTTGAAAAACTTGCTTGAGTTCCCCGGGGGGGAAGAGATGTGATGACTGGGGAGAGATGGGCGAAGGCTGCCAGCCTAGTCAAATAGAATTTAATATATAATTCTATCAACTGTATAAATAAATGTAAAATGCCGGCTTGTGTTTTTAAATGTAAGAAAACACTGTGAAATGTGGAACTGCAAAATATGTGACAACATTGCACTCTACTGGCCCAGTGAAGCATGTTGTATCCTTTCATGTTAGAATTCAGCCCGAGGGCATCTGGATAAAGATTTCATCCCCATTGTTTTAAGGCTAAAGTTTATGACTAGAATTTAGATATGGAAAGTGCTTTATTGCTTTAGTTTCTGTTAGTATATACATGCGAAATGTCTTCTATTGTTGTAGGTTTCTGTGCAGGTTAGATTGCTAAATAATGCAGTTTGTGGCCTGAAAACTCAGACCAGGTGTTAAGATGATGCAATATGAATACTGGGAAAACCTAAGTGTCAAAAATGATGTAATTTTGGGACGGCTTTAGAGACATGTTTGTTAGTAATGTTTAAATTCTATTTCTCACAAGAGACCTAGAGCATTTTGATCTGGACATCTAACTTATCAGCACTCTGCTTATGCTCACATGTAAGTTTTTAGCACTGTGATATCTTGTAGGAATAGTTAAAGCTAGTAAAGATTCATTAGGTATTTTTCTTTGAAACCAGACCTGTCCTACTGTATTATTTTAAGTTTCTGTGTGATCTGTGAACTCTTAGATATCTCTGTGGTGTAGTAGTTTTGTCTTGTGTTTTAATTTTTTTATTATTAAATATTTTTAAAACCTTCTACCTGTGGCTGCTTTGTGTAGAGATGAAGTATGCTTTAGAGTACATTATATATTTATAGAGTTTACTGTCTAAGCCCTTCCAATAAGTCTTAGACTGTATAGTCACATTGCCATTGGATATTAATTTTGCACAGTAATAATTGGACACCCTTTTAAGGGCCTTTTAGTAGCTGATATTATTAACTGGGTGGTGGCAGTAATTACTACCGTATAGTCTGGGTAAAGGGGCATAGCTGGAGAATCTGTGTCAGCCTTTCCCAGGAGTGTCTGTGAAGTTGTATAAATACTTATCTCAAAGTGTGTGTGTGCTGTGTCAGCTACTTGGGCAGGGACACAAAGCACTGGTTGGACAGAGAGGGTACTGGAGGTTTTAGCTTGCCCAGGTAGGCTGAGACCTGGACCCTATAACTGTGCCAGTGGAGAGTCTTATTGGGGACCTGGTGAGCAAGGGAGCAGCCAGCCTCAGACTGACTGTGATCTATGTGTGCACTTAAGGGAAATTGTACTTCACTGTGTGTATTTGTTATCCTTTCCTCTTCTAGGAGACGACCTCTCTGGTGTTAGTGGTGAGGATTTAGGCTCCTTGATTGCTGGGCCAGGGCATGGTCATCACAACAAGAAAGAAAAAAAACAGATGGACTTAAAACAAATATTGTTTTTAAAGTAAATCACATATTTTTGTTAACAAGCTGGGGCAAATTTTAAAAGGGTCAGATAAGGGCAGCTTTAGGAATAAGGAAAACAAGCTGCAGTTTAGGCTTTGACCCCCACAGTTTGAGTCTTTAAAAATTTCAAAATCTTTTTGTCTGGCTTAGAGGATTCAGGAGCTATTAAGAAGTGATTTCCTATGTTCCAGAAGTACAAGGTTTGATTCCAATCAGCCTCCATTGCCTGACTGTGTGATTCTGAGCAGTTCACTTAATTTGACACAGCTTTTGGGCTGAGTCTGAAAAAAGGTCTACAGAGATTAGTGTTCTACTCATTTTACATGTGTTACAGTTGTATTATATATCCATATAGAAACATTTCCTTAAATCAATTTCCAATTAATAATGTCTTCAAACTTGAATAAAGATATGATTTTAAAGTTCTAATGAGATAACCCTTCTCCAGCCTTGTAGGGATTTGTTATGCACTGTGGCAGTATTATTGCCAGTTTCAGTTGTTATACACTTTATTCTCTGTTAGCTTTTGCCATATAAAGTCTGTACAACTTCTATTATCTTAGGGCTTCACCATGTCTAAATCTGGCCCTGGTGTCTGGACAGCATTTTAGATTATCACATCAGGTGGATTCTTTGTCCTCGTTATACTGATTACTTATATACTAAACTGAAATGCAGCACATAAGAGGGTTGAAATATTAGTTGGAATTCTAGCTGCTGTTTTGGTAACATATAAGTGCATATTACGTCTAGTTGCAGTTTTTCTGAAACATAATAAGTGCGTATTATTTGTTTGCAATGATAGTGCCTTCAGCACTGTGCACTTGTTGCCTACAAACATCTTTTATTGACTTCAAGGCTTTATAGTGTTTGTTTGTAAGCTTGTTTTGCTGCTGCCATTCACTTATCCTTATTTCATGTTTCACTGTACAAGTAGCATTGCTGCTTAGTTGCTCTTTTTCTACTTGTGAATTATTTTAGTATATATCCACAGAGAGGGATACACATAAAATAGCGTATTATGTGTAACGCACCTCAAAGTCTGGAGTGATATGATAGACTCTCTCCCTGCCCACCAGTAGTTATTTTCCACTTTTCCCCCTTTTTCTCATCTACTTTTTCTGCTTATTTTCATTTTAGCTTTTCTGCCTGCATTTTGCTCCACCACCACTGTGGCTTTCTCCCATAGCAAACAGAGCTCCAGTCAACACTTCTGAATTGTTTAAGTTCAGAAACTGCTAAAATACTTCTTCTCAGCCTGCAACTTGCCCTACTACCACTGTGGCTTCATCGTACAGTAAACAGAGTACTGGACAATAATTCTGAACCTGTAAAGTTCAGTAACAACAGAAAACATTGTATGCAATTATTTTGTGCATAATTACACTTCTGGGAGAGCACACAGCCTTGGGCTGCAGTAAGCCTCTTTCTCCCCTACCATGTCACCTTGAATATTGCACCAGTATCTTGTAATGATAGTCCTTTCTCTCACCCTGTATTTTAGTAACTACATTCAGCACACTCTATGGTGCACTCTATTGTAGCTATTAGACCCAGTAGTATTTCTAATTGGCACAGCTGAAGCAACCCTTGTTCCTTAGCTAACAACAGTATTATTCAAACACAGCTCACCCCATGTAGTTGGACCTCTTGCTATATAGCCATTTCTAATCAGATTATTTAACTATTTGTTAAGCTAAAGAGATTTTTTTTTTGTTCAGCTTACCTTTATTTGGCAACAGGCTCATCCCGCTCCATTAGACCTCACAGCATTTGGGCTCACTCTACTCCCCTACCCCACCCCTATTCCCACTCAGCCAACATTGATTTCCTTTATAGCTAGGCTCAAACACACCCAATCCAGTTCTACCCAATCACAGTATCAATCTAAACTGCCATCTAACCTCTAAACACACCCACTTCAGTTTCAAGCAATTATATTATCAAACCACACACCCACATAAGCAAACACTCTCCTCCTAAACTCAATAATATATGTATCTATTGCTCTTATATAATGCTAAGTACACACTATACTACCAGTACAATGCTTCACCTACTCTTTATGCTATACCTCCTCCTTTCCTTAAGCTTACCATCTTATATCATATCACCATGAAAATGTAACCATTCTTCACCCCCCACCAACCTTTTTACAACACATAACCCCCCTACAAATTATATAATATCTCCATACCTCTACAAATACTGCAGTTATGAACTGTATATATTCAAACAGACACATCAAAAGCATATCTATGATATCTTACTCAGACTCATCAAACTCTTTATCAAACTCTCAAAACTATATCCTACTACTCCAATCTCTCTATGTGGTGACATACATTCTAATACTGACCCCTTCTCTACAGATCAAACAACTCACTCAACCAACAACCTCAATCTAAGCCTAAATAAATCTGACCTCCTAATCCTAAACATCAACATTAGAAGCATACTAAAAAAGATTGCATTATTCCATGCTTGCTTATCCCATTACTCTCCTGACGTTGTGATAATAACAGAAAGTTGGTTAAAACCCCACATACAAGACACAGAGCTACTAATTCCCAGATACAATGTTCATAGGCTTGACAGGAATCACAAAAGAGGTGGTGGAATAGCCATGATGTTCAAAGATCATCTTGTCCTAGACTACCTTATGACCAATTACCCCAACTCTAACAGTCTGGAATTCCTTGCTACCCACCTAAAAATTAACCTCAATAAGCATATAATTCTCATAGGTACCTATATACCTTCTGGAAATGATCCATTCATCATTGAAGGCTTTCTCTCCTGCATTTCCTCCACATATAGTCAGGAAACCATTATCATTGGAGATTTTAATGTCGACTGGGCCTTCCTCATGTCTCAGAACCCAAATAATTTCATCACCTCCATGGCTTTTATCAAATGATAAAAACTGCCACTCAAATAGATAAGACAGTAAGAAATAATCCATACTAGATTTGACTTTAACAAACAAACCTACCCACAACTACCTATCAGGCTGCCTTCCTAACAATCTAAGTGATCACAGACTAACCTACCTAATAAGACAGCATATCCATCCTCAGAAAAACCCAGTCTATAGATTAATAAGCAACAAAAGTAATTTCTATCTTGACATCAAATCTCTACTACAACAATGCAACTGGACTCCTCTAAAGTACCTCCACATTGACCAAGATGTGAAATATTTCAACAACTTTCTCAATGCTTAAATAACTTAGTCCCACCCCAGAAAATACGTACCAAAGCCAAACAGGTACCTCGGTTAACTAAAGAAACATTAAACTACTCAAACTTAGAGAGAAAACATGGTTCCAATACCTGAATACAAAAAAAATGAAAATACCCTACTCAGCTATTGACAGCTGCGGAACCAAGCCAAAAACACATCAGAAATGACAAAAATGCTTACTATACAACTATGAAAAATAAGCACCATAACAACCCTCATAAATTCTGGCAATCTATCAATAATCTCCTAATACCAGGAAATGAGCCAACTCCCGACCCCACTACTAACAATACCAGTGATACTCCAGCATCCCAGTTTAACTCAAACCTTATCAGTACCATCCTATCCATTGTACAAAATAAATCCAACAACTCACTTACCATTCCTGTACACACCAAAGATGATGTAAACTCTTTCGCCTTGAAACCCATACCAAGAAATACTATTAAAAACCACTAACCAAACTTAAACCCTCATCCCTGGCTGACGACCAACTCCCAAATGAATTCATCAAGCTATCTTCCAATGTCATTGCTTATCCCATCTCTATTCTAATTAATAGGTCCATCAAAGAACAATACATCCCTAAACTATGAAAGTCTCACACATCATACCTCTTCATAAAGCCGGTTCTTCTACAGAACTCAACAATTACAGACCAATTGCCATACTCCCCCCTTGTGCAAAAATACTAGAAAAATGTACACACACTCATTTACTCCAATACTTATTATACAACAATCTCCTATCACCTTCACAGTGTGGCTTTAGGCCCAAGCACAGCACCTTTGCTGCACTTGTCAGTTTTTCAAACACTATTACCCACTTTAGAAATTCTGGCATCCATGTCTCTTCCATCTTCTTCGATATGTCAAAAGCCTTAATGGCACAACCAGCTATCTTCTCTCCTACCTGTCTCCATTGGTGTTTCCAAAGATCTATACTTGGGCCATGTCTTTTCTCCATCTTCACAAATAAACTTTCATCTGCAACCAAAAATGCTACCATTGTACAACATGCCAATGACTCCACCCTTATATGCTCAGCTCCTTCTCTTCCAGACCTGCAACAAATAACTCAGAATGCCTTTACTGATATCAAAAACTATCATACTGTCAGCTCATCCTAAATCCCAGAAAAACAAAACTTATGCTCTTTACCAATAACAAATCATTATATATTCTATTCCATTTTATCATCACTTCTTCAAATAACACTCCCATCAAATCTGTCACCTCCACAAAACTCCCTGGGGTTATTACTGACAACCATCTCAGATTCGATAAACACGTAGCAACCACAATCAAGAAAGTTCATATCAAATTAGACTCCCTCTACAAAACTAAACCCTACCTTACTGACTCCACCAGAAAGGCCATAGCTCATACTCACCTTCTTTTTATTCTTTTCTGTACTTTATCACTCTCCACAAACCTAAGAAAAACTGGTTTAAATGCATTCAAATTCTTCTACAATAAAACTGCAAAATTTGGCTCTAACCTCCCCATTCAGATTTCACCACTGTACTACCCTACTCCAGCTAAAATGGCTTGAAATTCCTAACCTTCTCACACTGAACCAGCTAATTTTTTTTCTCATTCTATCCTCCACAACCCCACTAACTGCCCTGTACTCAAACACCTAGTCTTACCTTACTCTGATTTAACAGCACTAAGGTCCCCCAACAAGAACCTACTAAAAGTAACAAAATCCAATATTTTTGGTGACTCCCTTTTCTCTCATCAAATATCCAAACTGTGGAATAGCTTACCACAAACAATACATGCCTCTACTACCTCAGCTAGCTTTAAACACCTACTAAAAGAACACCTCAACAACTGGCTCTGCTCCTGTAGCAAACCAGGCTAAAATTTCACAGTAACTCCGTATCAGACAATAACTCTATCTCCTTCTCTATCCACCTCTAACAGTTCTTTTAGCTCGACATCACCCATCCTTTCTCATGCTCTCTCAAACCATACACCAACCCTCATTTTATATAAAAATGTTTTACTAAATGTTTATAACTATACATTTTCCTGTTTCTCCACTTTGTTGCAATTGTTGTTTAAACATTATGTTTTACCAACTCTTACTAAGCGTTTACACCTTATGTTCAGAATGTTGTCATATATTACTTCTCTTGTTTCACTTCTGTAAATTCTTATACTTTTTGTAAACTTTTATATATTTGTGATAGTTTTGTTAGTTGGAGCTTTTCTCCCTGTGTGTCCGCTGAAAATGGGCCATTGACCCAGTTGGACACTCTCAGTAAACAAATGTAAAATAAAATAAATAAATATTGTACCACAGTTGTGCAGATGCTTGAGACAGGGCCAGGAATTAGTGTAATCTGTGAAAGGAGTCATATACATTGAATCATGCTGGCTGCTTACCCAAAGACAGCATCAGTTATCCATCGTTTCCACTTATGCCTGCATAATGGGATTCCACAACACATAATACAAATGAGTCACGTTATGTATTCAGGTAGTAACGTGACATAATGGGATTCCACAACACATAATACAAATGAGTCACGTTATGTATTCAGGTAGTAACGTGACATAATGGGATTCCACAACACATAATACAAATGAGTCATGTTATGTATTCAGGTAGTAATGTGACATAATGGGATTCCACAACACATAATACAAATGAGTCACGTTATGTATTCAGGTAGTAACGTGACATAATGGGATTCCACAACACATAATACAAATGAGTCACGTTATGTATTCAGGTAGTAACGTGACCTAATGGGATTCCACAACACATAATACAAATGAGTCATGTTATGTATTCAGATAGTAATGTGACATAATGGGATTCCACAACACATAATACAAATGAGTCACGATATGTATTCAGGTAGTAACGTGTGACATAATGGGATTCCACAACACATAATACAAATGAGTCATGTTATGTATTCAGGTAATAATGTGACATAATCGGATTCCACAACACATAATACAAATGAGTCACGTTATGTATTCAGGTAGTAATGTGACATAATAGGATTCAACAACACATAATACAAATGAGTCACGTTATGTATTCAGGTAGTAACGTGACACAATGGGATTCCATAACACATAATACAAATAAGTCACGTTATGTATTCAGGTAGTAACGTGTGACATAATGGGATTCCACAACACATAATAAAAATGAGTCATGTTATGTATTCAGGTAGTAACGTGACATAATGGGATTCCATAACACATAATACAAATGAGTCATGTTATGTATTCAGGTAGTAATGTGACATAATGGTATTCCACAACACAAAATGCAAATGAGTCACACTATGTATTCAGGTAGTAATGTGAGTGATTTAATTACCTATAGCATTGCTTGATCAGCATGGCAGAGAAAAGGCAGCAGGATATACAAATCACATATGTAAAACTTATGAACACTGCATGGACAAAGAGCACTGGCATGAATATAAAGACATGACTGGGCCATACCAGTCAACAGTCATTGATATACATAGATGTTATAGATGTGGTATGAATCCAATGATCCCTCCTTCATTATGTGTATAGTGCTGCTCTAATTCAGTCGGTTCAAATGGCTCCCAAATCTAAATGTAAGAAGGGCTCATCCTTATGGAAGCATCCTTTCTGAGATGCTGAGAATGAGGTCCTTCTACAGGCCCTCCATGTTCATGGTAGATGACTCCTTGATTTACATGTCTCCAACAAGCTCTTCTGTGACTGTGTCTGGCAGCAGGTGGTACATGATATCAATGCTGTTGGTGGCCAGAGCCATAAATGCACAGTGCTCCAACATAGAACCAGTGACATGATTAATAAGGTCATGGTCAGAGCACAGGCTATGAAAAGGGAGCATTCACCTACTGGTGGTGGGTTATCTACTGAATTACCACTCACTGAGATGGATGAGTTCCTGTCCACTATCAAGGATCCAAGCAGCTCAGACGACTTTGACAGTGCAGTGCTGGATCTTGGGGCAGAGATGTTGCATCCCAAGAGAATTTCTACTGTTGATGCCCCAGGTGTGCCATGCAAGTGACAATTGCAAAGGTGGATGTAATAAATTGATACCACTTCAACCAACCATTGTGTCTGGGTGCATGTGCTACTGAGGTACAATGACATGTGCACATGGTATGGGCATGCCTACATGTATTAGTCATGCTTAGTACACACTAAGATTATAGCAGTTACACGTGTGGTTGATATATTTTGCAATAGGTATTATGGTTATTTTATTGGTTTTATTTATTTATTTTTTGGTGTTTTCACAAACAAAGCCTCCAACTCCAAATTAAAGTTGTTTTTTTTGCTTTTCTTTTGGTAACTGCAAATGTAACTTACTGGTTTATTTATTTATTATTATTTATTTTATTTTACGTTTGTTGACCAGGGTAGTCTGACTGGATATATGTCCATTTTCAGCACAGGCCTGGGGAGAAAAGCTCCAAACATACATACAGAAAAATAAATTAGTTCCAATATACATATAATGCACAGTTAACAACTCAAGTTCAGACAGCAAGATTATACATTCTCTCATGAATAATATTTCAAAGTAATAGACTAACAAGTTAGAACACAACTAAGGTTGGAAGAAAGAAAAAGCACACACTAATAAAGAAGGAGTCAGTCAGGATTGGAACAAGGACATTACCAGTGTGTTGTAAGATACTGTTTTAGACTCTTTTTAAATTGGGTCAAAGAGGCTTCTAGAGTAAGGTTAGCAGGAAGTGAGTTCCAAAGTTTACCAACAGAGTTGGCAAACAGAGAGTTTCCAGCTGAGTTGTTGGTTATGGATACTTGAACCTATGTTCATACTAGGCTATCTGCCCGAGGGCATTTATAAGCCTAGCCCATAGTTTTGTGGCTTACGCCACCCCTTTAGTTTGGAGAAACTATGCCCATTATTTTGCTGTGCCTCTGTCGAGCAGTGACACTGAGGTAACCCCTGGGGTGTATCTGCGATCTCCCATCCATTGGTCAAGATTCCTCTTGAACAAGGCCAGCGAGGTGCTCTGCCTCACATCAACCGGGATTTTGTTCCACAGCATAGGGAGTCTTTGGGTGATGAATCTATCCCTCCAGCATGTCCTATTAATAACCGTGTCGAGGTTTAAGTCTCCCACCCTTGTGGCTCTGAGGGATCTAGATTTTTGAGATGAAGCATGTTCATCAAATCTGGGTTTGACATGGCCTTGTATGTCAGGCATAGGTCACCTCTGAGCAAGCGGTAAGCAACTGAATATAACTGGAGTTCTTTCAGTCGGGCAGCATAAGACAGATTTTTGAGACCCTTTATCCTTTTGGTGAGGAACTTTTGTGGCCTCTCCAGCTGCTGCAAGTGTCGGGTCAGATACATTCCGAATGGGGCATTTTACTCGATCATTGGTCTGATGAGTGATGAGTATAGGAAGACTATGACTTCCCCTGATCTAGATGTGAATCCCTTCATGATAAGGTGGGCAATGTAGAAGGTCTTCCTAACTACTTTAGCAATATGAGTGTCGAATGAAAGGCTACTGTCAACCTGGGTTCCCAGGTCCCTAATAACTTCTTCTGTGTTCAGGGGATTGCCACCTATATGGTAGCTAGGGGTAACCTTATTTTTCCTGAAGGGTATGACTATGCATTTCTTGGCATTTAACTTTAGGCCATGGCTCTGGCACCAGTTATCCGTTTCTGTGAGACCCTTCTGAAGGATATCTGTGTCGGATGTGTTTTCAACCACGGCGCCCAGTTTGCAGTCATCTGCAAACTTTGTCAGCCATAACCCTCCTGTGTTTGCTTGTACTTCAGAAAAGTAAATGCCAAACAAGAGTGGGCCCAGGACTGAGCCCTGTGGGACACCACTTGTGACAGGCTTTGAGTCTGACATGGCGCCAGCAACTCTGACCCTGTGGGTTCTGTCACTCAGCCAGTTTGCAACCCATCTTGTAATGTATGGGTTTACATTTAAGTTGATGAGTTTTTCAATGATACCCGAGTGAGGTATTGTATCAAAAGCCTTCGCCAGGTCTAGGTAGGCTGTATGGACTGCCTTTCCCTCGTCAATGGCCTTGGTGACTGTTTCGAAAAAGTCAACCAAGTTTAGAAGGCATGATCTGCGTTTGACAAAGCCAAACTGGGTTGGATCCAAAGTCTGCAAGTTCCCTATGTCTTTAGCATTGCTTGATCAGCATGGCAGAGAAAAGGCAGCAGGATATACAAATCACATATGTAAAACTTATGAACACTGCATGGACAAAGAGCACTGGCATGAATATAAAGACATGACTGGGCCATACCAGTCAACAGTCATTGATATACATAGATGTTATAGATGTGGTATGAATCCAATGATCCCTCCTTCATTATGTGTATAGTGCTGCTCTAATTCAGTCGGTTCAAATGGCTCCCGAATCTAAATGTAAGAAGGGCTCATCCTTATGGAAGCATCCTTTCTGAGATGCTGAGAATGAGGTCCTTCTACAGGCCCTCCATGTTCATGGTAGATGACTCCTTGATTTACATGTCTCCAACAAGCTCTTCTGTGACTGTGTCTGGCAGCAGGTGGTACATGATATCAATGCTGTTGGTGGCCAGAGCCATAAATGCACAGTGCTCCAACATATAACCAGTGACATGATTAATAAGGTCATGGTCCGAGCACAGGCTATGAAAAGGGAGCATTCACCTACTGGTGGTGGGTTATCTACTGAATTACCACTCACTGAGATGGGTGAGTTCCTGTCCACTATCAAGGATCCAAGCAGCTCAGATGACTTTGACAGTGCAGTGCTGGATCTTGGGGCAGAGATGTTGCATCCCAAGAGAATTTCTACTGTTGATGCCCCAGGTGTGCCATGCAAGTGACAATTGCAAAGGTGGATGTAATAAATTGATACCACTTCAACCAACCATTGTGTCTGGGTGCATGTGCTACTGAGGTACAATGACACGTGCACATGGTATGGGCATGCCTACATGTATTAGTCATGCTTAGTACACACTAAGATTATAGCAGTTACACGTGTGGTTGATATATTTTGCAATAGGTATTATGGTTATTTTATTGGTTTTATTTATTTATTTTTTGGTGTTTTCACAAACAAAGCCTCCAACTCCAAATTAAAGTTGTTTTTTTTGCTTTTCTTTTGGTAACTGCAAATGTAACTTACTGGTTTATTTATTTATTATTATTTATTTTATTTTACATTTGTTTACCAGGGTAGTCTGACTGGATATATGTCCATTTTCAGCACAGGCCTGGGGAGAAAAGCTCCAAACATACATACAGAAAAATAAATTAGTTCCAATATACATATAATGCACAGTTAACAACTCAAGTTCAGACAGCAAGATTATACATTCTCTCATGAATAATATTTCAAAGTAATAGACTAACAAGTTAGAACACAACTAAGGTTGGAAGAAAGAAAAAGCACACACTAATAAAGAAGGAGTCAGTCAGGATTGGAACAAGGACATTACCAGTGTGTTGTAAGATACTGTTTTAGACTCTTTTTAAATTGGGTCAAAGAGGCTTCTAGAGTAAGGTTAGCAGGAAGTGAGTTCCAAAGTTTACCAACAGAGTTGGCAAACAGAGAGTTTCCAGCTGAGTTGTTGGTTATGGATGCTTGAACTAGTAGGTTCATAGGTTCATAGGTTCATACTAGGCTATCTGCCCAAGGGCATTTATAAGCCTAGCCCACACCCCTTTAGTTTGGAGAAACTATGCCCATTATTTTGCTGTGCCTCGGTCGAGCAGTGACACTGAGGTAACCCCTGGGGTGTATCTGCGATCTCCCATCCATTGGTCAAGATTCCTCTTGAACAAGGCCAGCGCCTCACATAAACCGGGATTTTGTTCCACAGCATAGGGAGTCTTTGGGTGATGAATCTATCCCTCCAGCACGTCCTATTAATAACCGTGTCGAGGTTTAAGTCTCCCGCCCTTGTGGCTCTCAGGGATCTAGATTTTTTGAGATGAAGCATGTTCATCAAATCTGGGTTTGACATGGCCTTGTATGTCAGGCATAGGTCACCTCTGAGCAAGCGGTAAGCAACTGAATATAACTGGAGTTCTTTCAGTCGGGCAGCATAAGACAGATTTTTGAGACCCTTTATCCTTTTGGTGAGGAACTTTTGTGGCCTCTCCAGCTGCTGCAAGTGTCGGGTCAGATACATTCTGAATGGGGCATTGTACTCGATCATTAGTCTGATGAGTGATGAGTATAGGGAGACTATGACTTCCCTTGATCTAGATGTGAATCCCTTCATGATAAGGTGGGCAATGTAGAAGGTCTTCCTAACTACTTTAGCAATATGAGTGTCGAATGAAAGGCTACTGTCAACCTGGGTTCCCAGGTCCCTAATAACTTCTTCTGTGTTCAGGGATTGCCACCTATATGGTAGCTAGGGGTAACCTTATTTTTCCCGAAGGGTATGACTATGCATTTCTTGGCATTTAACTTTAGGCCATGGCTCTGGCACCAGTTATCCGTTTCTGTGAGACCCTTCTGAAGGATATCTGTGTCGGATGTGTTTTCAAGTTTGCAGTCATCTGCAAACTTTGTCAGCCATAACCCTCCTGTGTTTGCTTGTACTTCAGAAAAGTAGATGCCAAACAAGAGTGGGCCCAGGACTGAGCCCTGTGGGACACCACTTGTGACAGGCTTTGAGTCTGACATGGCGCCAGCAACTCTGACCCTGTGGGTTCTGTCACTCAGCCAGTTTGCAACCCATCTTGTAATGTATGGGTTTATATTTAAGTTGATGAGTTTTTCAATGATACCCGAGTGAGGTATTGTATCAAAAGCCTTCGCCAGGTCTAGGTAGGCTGTATGGACTGCCTTTCCTCGTCAATGGCCTTGGTGACTGTTTCAAAAGTCAACCAAGTTTAGAAGGCATGATCTGCCTTTGACAAAGCCAAACTGGGTTGGATCCAAAGTCTGCAAGTTCCCTATGTCTTTATTTATGAGATCCATTATGATCCTCTCCATGGCTTTGCAGATAAGGCTTGTCAAGCTAATGGGATGGTAATTTCCAGGGTCGGTGGAGGCACCGCCTTTGTGGAGTGGGACCACAGTCGCTGCGCCACTCCTGGAGGTGAGACTAAGATTAAACAGCTGTCCTAACTGTGGGTTTAATTCCTCATTGAGTTCATGGAGCACACAGCCGGGGACACCATCAGGTCCCATGGATGCTGTGTTCTTTGCCTTGGAGAGAGCAATTCTCACCCGGGCATTAGAGATGTTTGGGGGGCTACAATCATTTGGTATAGATATCTCTCCTTTGGGAGAAGTTTGCACTGAACCTTTCAGCCAGTATGTTGGCAATGTCTGTAGGATCAGTAATCTTCACATCATTTTGAACTAATTCTGAGCATATCTGGGAGTTTCCTCCTAGGTTTCTGACATAGCTAAAGAATGCCTTATGGTTGTCTTTAGAGTCCTTAGCTACTTTTTCTCAAAATTAGCTTTGGATGATTTTATGAGAGCTCTTAGCTTTTACTTATAGTGATCAGCGGTGTCTTACCTTTTAAGGATTTTGCTCTATCTTGTAGTAGCTTTCTCCTTTTGTTGTAGAGTTTGTTTATGGCTGGGGTCCACCAGACTGGACGCTTGCCTTTGGTACAAAGAGTCTTTGTTTTGCTTGGGATTGCCTGATCCATGCAGCCCTGCAGGTGCTGGTAGAAGGCATTTGTAAGTGATTCAGCGGTTTGAGTAATGTTAACAAAGGAGACCACACTAGTCTTTAGAAGTGTGAAGTCGGCAGTTCTTTACTGTGGTCTTTTTCATTTCGGTGGGGGGATGAGGACCTCCAGCGAGATTAGTTTGTGATCAGATCTCACCAGTGAGGGTATACTTCCGTTGAACATTGTGCTCCCATGTTCGTGATGATGAGATCAAGTATGTTTTCTCCTCTTGTGGGGATGGTGACTAGTTGTTCCATGGCATTTGAGTTTATGAATTCCAGGAACTTTTGGGCTAGAGTGTTTGGGCTTGAGTAGTGTTCCCAGTCTATATTAGGGTAGTTGAAGTCACCTAGTATGATGGTGTTTGGAGATACATTTATCCTCCAGTGTTTTCAGGAAGGCCATATGAGGTTCCTGAGTTTGCGAGGGTGGCCTGTAACATGCTACAAATTGCAGAGCAGTCTTGCCTATGGTTAATTGCACCTGGATGGTTTCATGCCACCAATCTTGAGGTGTGGGTGTCCTTGATGAATATGGATACCCCTCCTCCTTTCTTGGTATTGTCCAGGTTTTTTGGGCGGAACGCATGATATGAGGTAAAACCTGATAGTGCTGGGGTGCTCTCAGGAGCCTTGAACCAGGTTTCTGTCACAGCACAGACATCGATGTTCTCCATACTGAGAAGGGCCTCGAGTGCATGCATCTTGAGGTTGAGACTTCTGGCATTGAGCAGCATTACCCTTAGTTTTTTCTTTGTTTTGTTCTAGGGTGGTAGGTTTACAATTTGAGCCTTGCCTAAAAAGGCACTATGGGGTGGCAAGAGCCTTTGCCAAAATCCGGAATCCCAGGGGTGACAAGTGCAAGCTGTCCCTTGCAGCGTGGCTTGTCCAGCATGTCATCTCAGGCAGACAGACATTGGATCCCCTTTGAATGACACCAGAGTTTAAGTCAATTGTTAAAGCTGATCATCTTATCTCTGTATTGTGGCATCATTCTTGGTGAAGGTAGGATACTGCTCAAGGTCAGGGTCATACCTGCTTGGGTTACATAATCAGATAGCTCCTCTATGTCTCTTTTCATGTAGTCCAGGTCATTAACACCAGCGTGGACAATGATTGAGTCGTACTTGTACCTGCTGTTGAGAGACCTGAGTGCATGCATTATGTGGCGGATTCTAGCACCCGACAGACAGCTTACTGTGACCTTCTCCTTACTCAGTCTGGTGAGCGGGACGTCAGTGTGTCTGACTATGGAGTCACCAATTACTAGTGTGTCTGGCATTGTGTTTGGCCTTAAGGGCTGTGACTGCTTGACACTCTGACTGTGTGGTCTATGTGTTGCAGGTGTTGTGTTCTGAGGTGGTAGTTGTTTGGGTGTCTGCTTTGGTGGCCTCTGCTGTTTTGGTAGATTTCTGATCAGAGCCTCCGAGTATGTCTTTGTGTGTTTATGTGTATGATTTGAGGTTGTGATGGTATTATGTGAGACTGGGTCTATAGTGTGTGTGGTTACCTTCTCCTCCTGTCTGGTCATGCCAGTCCTATGTTGAGAGAGCTCAGCCTCCAGTTTGGCCGTATAGTTGCATCTCTCGCATGTATTTGTGTTTTGTGGGAGGAGGAGAGGGTTGTGTACATGAGGCAATTGTAACATTGCCTCAATATTCCCATTTTCACCAGCTGAGCAGGAGAGGACATTAGCAACTGATCCCTCGACATGCTAGAAGGAATAGACAGAAAAACTTAAGAAAAGGTTCTGGGGAGAAATGGGGTTTGCTTTTGGGGTACTTTCTATAACAAGAGTGCTGTATCGAGGTGATAAGTACTGTAGGAGCAAGTGCTTCGCTATACAGATAGAGAATAGTCTACTTGGGAGTCAAGTAGAGATAATTTATAGTTGTAGGATACACTAAATAGAACAGTGGTATACTTTGAGGAAGGTAGTTTTAAGGGAAAATTTGAAGAGGCCCTAGTGTGCACCGCAGCTAACACAAATAAAAGTAAAAGTTTTCTAAGCGTGCTTTATAGCAGGGGGCTGGAAAAAAACAGGAAATGACCCAAAATGGCCGACAAATTACTAGTTGCTGCTTCTAACCACTCCTCTGAGGACAAACAAGCAGCTCAGTACTCCCCACTCCCACTGGTGAGTAAAGAAACTACCTCTGGCCTCACAAGAAAATGGAGGAACACAGAAACCAAATACAAAGCCCAGGGATCAGCAAAATCTGATCACTGGAACAACTAGCTAGGAAAGTTTAGGAAAGGAGAAATATTTTTTGTTTGTTTTGTTTTTTGCAAACAGACAGAAAATAATGCAGTAAATGCTTTGTTTTCGACTAAATTGCTATCAAAGGCTGGTACACTTGAGTGTATTAGCCTGTTTGTTACTTTAAGCAATACTTTAGCCCACAAGTGCAATCAACAATATAAGCTCACAAAAACAGGAAAATAAGGTAATAAAACAGTAATATAGGCACAAACAGTAGTCGAAAAGCTCAAAAGATCGAAAAATGCAAACTAAAAGTTTAAAAATACTTATGATCAAGAAAGTTGCTTTTTCTGCTCTCTGCTGGCTTAGGAACTCTGCAGGGGACCACGAGGAGCTATGCCTAGTTCTCTAATGCCAGAAAAGCCTGCCAAAGCATGCTTTATAGCAGGGGGTTGGAAAAAACAGGAAATGACCCAAAATGGCTGACGAATTACTAGTTGCTGCTTCTAACCACTCCTCTGAGGACAAATAAGCAGCTCAGTACTCCCCACTCCCACTGGTGAGTAAAGAAACTACCTCTGGCCACACAAGAAAATGGAGGAACACAGAAACCAAATACAAAGCCCAGGGATCAGCAAAATCTGATCACTGGAACAACTAGCTAGGAAAGTTTAGGAAAGGAGAAATATTTTTTGTTTTTTTTTTGCAAACAGACAGAAAAAATGCAGTAAATGCTTTGTTTTCGACTAAATTGCTATCAAAGGCTGGTACACTTGAGTGTATTAGCCTGTTTGTTACGTTTAAGCAATACTTTAGCCCACAAGTGCAATCAACAATATAAGCTCACAAAAGCAGGAAAATAAGGTAATAAAACAGTAATATAGGCACAAACAGTAGTCGAAAAGCTCAAAAGATCGAAAAATGCAAACTAAAAAGTTTAAAAAATACTTATGATCAAGAAAGTTGCTTTTTCTGCTCTCTGCTGGCTTAGGAACTCTGCAGGGGCCACGAGGAGCTATGCCTAGTTCTCTAATGCCAGAAAAGCCTGCCAAAGCATGCTTTATAGCAGGGGGCTGGAAAAACAGGAAATGACCCAAAATGGCCGACGAATTACTAGTTGCTGCTTCTAACCACTCCTCTGAGGACAAACAAGCAGCTCAGTACTCCCCACTCCCACTGGTGAGTAAAGAAACTACCTCTGGCCACACAAGAAAATGGAGGAACACAGAAACCAAATACAAAGCCCAGGGATCAGCAAAATCTGATCACTGGAACAACTAGCTAGGAAAGTTTAGGAAAGGAGAAATATTTTTTGTTTTTTTTGCATACAGGCAGAAAAAATGCAGTAAATGCTTTGTTTTCGACTAAATTGCTATCAAAGGCTGGTACACTTGAGTGTATTAGCCTGTTTGTTACTTTTAAGCAATACTTTAGCCCACAAGTGCAATCAACAATATAAGCTCACAAAAACAGGAAAATAAGGTAATAAAACAGTAATATAGGCACAAACAGTAGTCGAAAAGCTCAAAAGATCGAAAAATGCAAACTAAAAAGTTTACAAAATACTTATGATCAAGAAAGTTGCTTTTTCTGCTCTCTGCTGGCTTAGGAACTCTGCAGGGGACCACAAGGAGCTATTAGATGAACGTTGGCCTGGGATTACTATAGGGGTTGGTAATGTTTTTAAGTGAAGGAGCATTTTTGAGTTGGTTTAGAACTTTGTATGCCACTATAAGTTGGTTGTACTGAAGTAGGCTATGCAATTCAAGCCAACCAAGATGATTTAGGTTAAGACAGTGGTGTGTCCTACAGGGCATTCTGGTGGCAAATCTAGCAATGTGGTCATAGCAGCTAGACAGCTTATTAAGTTCAGCTTTGTTCAGGTTAGTGAGTAATGGGGAGGCATAAAGAAGGGTGGAGAGTAGGTGAGAGCAGGCAATAGCAGTTCTAGCATGTGGAGTTAGGAAAGGTTTAATCGTGTATAATGAGCCAAGTTTTTTATTAATGGTTTTAATAGTTTGGTTAACATGCAAATCAAATTTAAGGTTGTTGTCTACGATTACACCTAAAAGTTTTGTGTAGGCCTCAGGGGAAATAATGGTACCATTACTGAATTTTATGGAAAAGGATAGCACAGCAGATTTATGAGTAGGGGAGAAGAGTAGTAGCTTTGTTTTGTTAGGGTTTAAGATAAGACGCCAGTCCAAAAGCCAATTTTCAACTGTCTTGAAAGTGTTCTGGGTTAAAGTCAGTAAATGTGTGGTTGGTGGCTGAGCAAATCAATGTGGAATCATCTGCATATTGAATGCAGGTTGCATCTGGGATGACAGTATGGAGGTTATTAATAAAAATAGAAAAAAGGAGGGGTCCTGGTATAGAGCCCTGGGGGACTCCTAGTGTGTTAGGTAGAATGTTAGATAGTTTGTCCTGCCAAAGGACAGCTTGTTGTCTACCACTCAAATAAGATTGGAACCACTGGAGGGGAAGGTTACGTAAGGAAATGGTTTTCAGTGTTTGGATGAGAAGTTGGTGGTTAATGATGTCAAAGGCCTTGGAGAGATCTAGAAAGAGGGCTAAGGAAAGTTTATTGCTATTTTGGTTCTGGTTTATGACATTATGACAAGAAAGGAGGGCTGAGGTGGTACTATGATAAGGTCTGATGCCATACTGATTGTTAGCTAGCCGATTGTTCTGAATAAGATGGTGCAAAAGTTGTTTATGGATACACTTCTCCATGATTTTAGCCAACAGTGAAAGCATAGCTATGGGTCTGAAATTGGACAGTTCGGTAGAACTGCCACCTTTATGAAGTGGGATGACGTAGGATATTTTCCAAATGGAGGGGATGGTGGCTTCTGTTACATTTATTATTACTTTTTGTGATGATTTTAGTGGTGATTAATGGCAATCACCAAGAACTTTATCAAGGTTTTTATTTTGAGTAAACTTACCAGAGATTTTATATATAGGAATTTGAAATTAAAAAATTGCCAAAAATGTTCCATCTTACATTTTGGAGACACATAACTTTTTGAAAAAGGTGAGAGAAATTGGAATCAACCCAGACACTATATTAGTCACCAATGATGTGGAAGCACTTTACACAGTGCATTGATGCAATGAAAGAATTCATGGGTATTTCCACAAATGACAAGAAAATACATGAAATAGATGGGCTTTTGGACTCATTATTTAATAAAAACTATTTCCATTTTAACCAGATATGGTACAAACAAAGCAGAAGAACAGCCATGGGAGCAGCGATAGCCCCCAGCCTGACAAACATAGCCTTAGCAAAGGGGGAAGAAAACACCATCTACAACTCTGAGTACTTATCATATATAAACTGTTAGTAACACTTTATTGACAATATTTTTTTTATGGAACAGCTCAGTCAACAAGCCTAAGGAGTTTTTTGACATTATTGAAAAATCCAAAACCTACCTGCATGTCACTAACTACTACAGCTTTGAAATAGTACAATTTTTGGTTCTCACCATTTTCAAAAAAGAAAAATGATTACATGTTAAACAATTACCTTTTCAAAAACCCAAACAGGTAAACCTGCTGCTACGTGAGCAGCATGCACCTCAAATGACAAAGAAAAATGTTATAAAGTCACAAGGGATTAAGACAGCCTATGTGTCTGGGCAAAAGAGAAGGTTCCTATACAACCTGGACCTACTGCAAAGGGACTTTCTGGAAAGGGGGTAGAGTGACTACCTGATAAGACATATTTGGGCCCCATTACAACCCTGTACCTAATCCACCATGAAGGGAACAAACAAACCCTTTTGAACTCACAAATGAAGAGAACAAACAAATCCAGTCAAATCAGAAAATGAAGCTGACAAGAGATAAACTCAAAAGAAGCATGATTCTTACATTCTGAAAGGATATCTTAGAAATAAAATGTGCCATGTGTGAAAACTGGAACATCACCCATGGGAACCAGTCTGTTAATAGGATACTTGACCCGGAGCCTACTTTCACATATCGTAAAGGTCAAAATATTAGGGGTTTGGTAGAAGGACATGCATTGCCCAGTGTGGACACAAATAATTGTTCCTTTCTCTGCATAACTTCTGGATGCAGATGCTATGACTTTGTGAGTAAGAGGAGCAGCTTTTGTTGTGCCATCTCAAAAAAAAGAGATATTACAGCACAAAGTGGCATGACTGCAAAAGTGAGTCTATAGTTTACAGGGCCAGATGTACAGCATATAGAGCATTTTACATAGGCAGGGCTATCAATGCCTTAACGGTAATAATCACTAAACACTTATCAGACATGAGACATCCAACTACAAGATCTTAGTATCGCACAAGCCAGACATACTTAAAGCTACACAAACTTTGCAAAATTTGTGTTCCACGTAGTGTAGTAGTGTTAACAACCAGCACATTTACAGACAACACAGGAGCTATGCTTGAGATAAAGGAACTAGAGTGGCAGATTTGCCTAGCCCACAAAAAATATTTTTCAGTGCAGACAGTATAGTAGACTACCACTGGGTATGATGCTAAAACCATCTGTACCACTAAACTTGCAGCCTGTGCTACTGCTAAAGAAAATGGACACTTCATATGTTAATGCACTTCAGGCTTGTTAAAGCCATTTTACTTTAATACATATAGCCTTCTTATCCATGACCAGCTTGTCTTGGTTTTAATGTAAATTCTTTCTTATCCACGAGCAACTTTTCTGAACTTTCTCTGCTCCACTGACCTGTTGAGTTACTCACATTATTTAGGCAAAACCACTCACACTGCAGTTTAAACCATCTATTGCCTCCATTGTCACTGGTTGTTTTTTTGTGCTAATACCTCCATCTGTGAGGAGTTCTGTTACTTTTTTCTCTGTAATTACATTGTAACACTTACCCCTCATAATACCTCCATCTGTGAGGAGTTCTGTTACTTTTTTCTCTGTAATTACATTGTAACACTTACCCCTCATAATACCTCCATCTGTGAGGAGTTCTGTTACTTTTTCTCTGTAATTACATTGTAACACTTACCCCTCATAATACCTCCATCTGTGAGGAGTTCTGTTACTTTTTTCTCTGTAATTACATTGTAACACTTACCCCTCATAATACCTCCATCTGTGAGGAGTTCTGTTACTTTTTTCTCTGTAATTACATTGTAACACTTACCCCTCATAATACCTCCATCTGTGAGGAGTTCTGTTACTTTTTCTCTGTAATTACATTGTAACACTTACCCCTCATAATACCTCCATCTGTGAGGAGTTCTGTTACTTTTTCTCTGTAATTACATTGTAACACTTACCCCTCATAATACCTCCATCTGTGAGGAGTTCTGTTACTTTTTCTCTGTAATTACATTGTAACACTTACCCCTCATAATACCTCCATCTGTGAGGAGTTCTGTTACTTTTTTCTCTGTAATTACATTGTAACACTTACCCCTCATAATGCCTCCATCTGTGAGGAGTTCTGTTACTTTTTCTCTGTAATTACATTGTAACACTTTACCCTCATAATACCTCCATCTGTGAGGAGTTCTGTTACTTTTTTCTCTGTAATTACATTGTAACACTTACTCTACATAATACCTCCATCTGTGAGGAGTTCTGTTACTTTTTCTCTGTAATTACATTGTAACACTTACCCCTCATAATACCTCCATCTGTGAGGAGTTCTGTTACTTTTTTCTCTGTAATTACATTGTAACACTTACCCCTCATAATACCTCCATCTGTGAGGAGTTCTGTTACTTTTTTCTCTGTAATTACATTGTAACACTTACCCCTCATAATGCCTCCATCTGTGAGGAGTTCTGTTACTTTTTTCTCTGTAATTACATTGTAACACTTACCCCTCATAATACCCCCATCTGTGAGGAGTTCTGTTACTTTTTTCTGTAATTACATTGTAACACTTACCCCTCATAATACCTCCATCTGTGAGGAGTTCTGTTACTTTTTCTCTGTAATTACATTGTAACACTTACCCCTCATAATACCTCCATCTGTGAGGAGTTCTGTTACTTTTTTCTCTGTAATTACATTGTAACACTTACCCCTCATAATACCTCCATCTGTGAGGAGTTCTGTTACTTTTTCTCTGTAATTACATTGTAACACTTACCCCTCATAATACCTCCATCTGTGAGGAGTTCTGTTACTTTTTTCTCTGTAATTACATTGTAACACTTACCCCTCATAATACCTCCATCTGTGAGGAGTTCTGTTACTTTTTTCTCTGTAATTACATTGTAACACTTACCCCTCATAATACCTCCATCTGTGAGGAGTTCTGTTACTTGTTTCTCTGTAATTACATTGTAACACTTACCACTCATAATACCTCCATCTGTGAGGAGTTCTGTTACTTGTTTCTCTGTAATTACATTGTAACACTTACCCCTCATAATACCTCCATCTGTGAGGAGTTCTGTTACTTTTTTCTCTGTAATTACATTGTAACACTTACCCCTCATAATACCTCCATCTGTGAGGAGTTCTGTTACTTTTTTCTCTGTAATTACATTGTAACACTTACCCCTCAATTAGTTGATAACACTCAGCTTTTTTGATACTCAGGCTCAGGTCTGTCTCTTTTTTTTTTCTATTTTGGCTTGCTTTACTTACTAAATAAAAAAAAAAAGACTCTCCCTGGGATTCAGGAAGCCGAATGTTTACGTGCAGGAACAGTGTAGCCATCCCTGCACGGAATATGGCTACGGAGCCAAACAGCTGATCTGATGTGTATGAAGGTGCCTACACTGTTCCTGCATGGATATGGCTGCAGAATGCTAATTACCTCATTTGCTGGTGAAAACTATGCAAATGAGGTGAATTAATGATTCACCAAGCAGCCAGGTAACTGTGCAGGAACAGTGCTATTTGCAGAAATTCATTCGGTTACTAACCGAATACATTTCAGCAAATAAAACGGAGGCATGAAGAGAGCTCTCAAACAAGCATGTATTACAGTGGTTAGGCATACCAATGGCCAAATGTATCCCATTGGCATGGAAAATAAAAAGAAAAGGTGAAAACTCAATTGTAAGGGAAATCTGCATTTTTCCATTATAGTCTATGACATGCAGAATGAAAACAATACCAGGGAACAGTGGTTGTCAAGGAGAAAGGCTCTGTGTAAGTACAGTAGCTACGGACTAAGGCAGCGGGGTATGCAAATGAGGGGAAATTTACTGAATCACAAAAATCTTCTAAGTCCAAAACTGCTCCTAACTGTGTAGGTGCTCTAGCATGATGGTGTAACTAGGAGGAGCAACATACATAAAAAGGGGGTGTTTAAGGCATGTTGTAAGCACATTGGAGCCCTAAGGTGCAGAGATAAGCTTAGCTAAGTGGCTGTATTGTCTTATTCCATGAATTGAGGAGCATGTTCGCGCTCAGGGGAGGGACATTTCTTACTGTTTACATTACCTAAATGGGTTTGCATGGTGTGCACCCAGTCTAAAACAAAACAAAACAAAACAAAAAAAAAAAAACAGAAATGGCAGGCCTATTTACATTTGGGCACCGGGATTGCACGACACACCTCGGGGCTTAAAAGGGGAGGAAATGCGAAGAGGAAAAAGAAAAAAAAAGGAAAAATAGCAGAATTAAAGCAATCAAGTACAAATAACATAGCTGGCAGGTGGAATGCATCCTAGTCAGACAATCATACAAAAAGCATCTGCAGCACAACAGTATAAAGTATGGAAACACCTTGCAGTCTGGTTTTTCCCACAAACTCTGCACCATTAGTGTATACATGAGGGTGAATTTTAACTGGAAAAATGTTAGGGGTTGCCATTGCTTTGATCCATCAGTATGTGTTAGAGGCTGGGGGCAGAGAGGAGGATAATGCTGACAACTGTCACAGACTGAGGAGGAGGAGAAGAGTGTTCAGACCCAGGGTAACTTACCAGGGGCTACATGATCTGGCGATAGTAGAGTGCTACAGGGTGGACAGAGACATACTATAGCAAATCAGCCTCAACTCAGACCTAGAGCCAACAGAGGGGAACCCATCCCAGTGGATACCAAGGTATGTGTAGCCTTAAGAATTCTAGCTAGAGGTACTTTCCAAAGACCTACTGGAGACATTATGGAGGTCTTACAGGCATCTGCATCCAGGGTACTCCACCAGTTCCTGGATTCCATGCTACCACATGCCAGTGAGCACATTTACTTCCCCAACACCCGTGAGGAGAGGACCAGCAATATGCGTCTCTTCCACTGTGTAGCAGAATATACTGAGGTACTGGGTGCCATAGACTCCACGCACATCCACATCAAAGCACCTCCCAGTGAACAGGGTAGGGTCTACATAAACCACAAAAGATTCCCCTCCATCAACTGCCAGGTCATATGCAATGCCCAGGGAATTATCATGAATGTGTGTGCTGGCAGCCCTGGAAGCTATCACGACTCCCACATCTGGTATTCATCACAGTTGTACCAGGCATTTGCCATTGGGGACATCCCATATGGTCATCTTTTGGGGGATGTTGGCTATGCACTGGAGCCATGGATGATGACACCCATCAGAAATGCACACACACCCACACAAGAATGCCATAATGAGGCACACACACAAACCAGGATCATTATAGAGGGTGTGTTTGGAATGCTCAAGTCATGGTTCTGCTGCCTTGACATATCTGGTGGAGCCTTGCAGTACTTTCTAGCCACATGTGCACACATGGTCATAGCATATGCCATACTAAACAATATGATCTTGCAGAAACAGCTACAGCAAGAACAGCACAGAGAAGGGCCACACAGCCCACCACCATTGCCAAGGTCCCCACAGGCACAGAGGAACTCACAGGAGGAGGCCCCTGAGCCAGCTCCTGTATGCAGATAGAGGCATGCCCAGTATTCTCAGGCCTTGGCAAAGATGCAACACATAGCACACACACTGACACTGTAGGGACCCCAGGGACTGACACCTCTCTTTGACTTGCAAACACAGTAAAATGGATGACACACATATCATATTACCTGTAACATACCATGTATAGGCACTGTACTGTGTGCATCCAACATAGGTGGCCCTCAAGCACTGTTCTCATAACTGCCGCAAGCACAAGGTAAGTCAGTCTTCTTAACAATAAATGAATGGATTAGTATGTTCTGCTAGCATATCTATGGCAATGCTGCATGCATGCAAGGGAATGTGTTGGCCTACTGGGATAGCAGCACACAACAGACAGCTATGTGGGGCACTAGGAAATGCATGGCCACAACTGGCCTCCACACAATATGCAGTAGTACCCAAGATGGCAAATCCCACAGCAGTATATGTGTAGGGACAACTACTACTGGGGGGGTCATAGGTCACAGGTATGAATGTCAGGATGGGGGTCCCATACCCACCCCTCACACCCACACAGCAAAGTCAGCTGTAGAAAGCCACAGAGAAATGTCTGGTAAAGGCACACAAATGGTGGCAATGTTGAATTACCATCCTACAGACTCACACAGTGATAGCACAGCAGGACTCACAGTTGCATTAAGGCTATGAATGGTAAGAAGTCTGAAACTCAAATGTATGCCATTACAATCTGATCTGTGCTCTTTACTGATATGTCTCTAGTCCCCAAAATGGGGCACAACAGTATGGTAAATAGAACCAAAATGTAAAACAAATATCAGCACAGTCTCTACAAATGTGTACAATTGATAGGTATGACTACCCATATACCCACACAAATGCAGTAACATGTATGCTTGCAGGGAAGTAGCAGCATAGCACACATTGGCAGGGCTGTACCAGTACACATGAAAACATGTTGCCTGTCCACAATATGCAGGGGTCAATGAGCTATGTGTATGTGTGGTTAATACTGTCTGGATTTGGCCAGCACGTTCTCCTGGTAGTCGTCTTGTAGTGCCCTAGGTACAGTGCTACTTTTGATAGGGCCATGTGCAGATAACTGTAGTGCCAACTGTTATACATGTCAGTGACACCCACTGCTCTGCCACTGACATACCTGGACGTCACAGTGCTATATGGAATATACTACACATATTACTGACATCTTGACGATGTTTAGCAGAGGTGCCACGGCTTTTGTGAATATAAGTGCTTTGTGGTACCGTTGCCCATGGTCATTCTCAATAATCCTTTTTTCTTATGTTTGCTTTTACATATAATGGACATGCCTGCACAGTTGAATGCACTCTGTACTCATAACTCCCAACGTCTGACAGCAAGATGTCTGGACAAGGGCAGAAATAAAAGTGGAACAAAGGCACAATGATAGGCATGTGTTGTAAATATCGCCCTTACATACAGAGAAAGTTGGTAGGATGAGGGGTTTGCAGTAGCAGGAATTGTCTGAAGGTTATGTAGTCTGAAACAGTAATGTCTGTATTATTTTGTAACATCACACTTCAGTTATATGTAACTAACTTGTCATAAAAACACAAGTTTATGTAGACAGTATGAAACCTCTAGCCAATCACCTGGACAACCTGCCAAAAAATGTGCAGGTGAGAGGTATGCCCACACAAGGATATGACATCTCAGGTTAGAAAGATACCACACAAGCAGGAGATCCCCAGCCAGTATATCACCAGGTTACTGGACTGCTTACACAGCCATGTGTCATTACTAAACTGGCTGCAGCCACAACTCACAAATTACTGTGTTGGGTAAGAATGTACATAGCTGCCCTCATAATATTGGTCTGTGCATCATACAACTACTACTCTTCTGGTAAAGCACTGTGATGATCTGAGGATGCCTGGCACTAGGTAATGACACAATACACTGCAGTTTCAGACTACAGATATGTCAGAAAATGTCTGCTAAACAAATCAAGTACCCTGAGGAAAGTCCTGTGTACTCCTGAGAGGTATGGCTGTAGCACACAAAACTCTGGACTGGAGTACACCTATCTCTGGAATGGAGTCCCACTCTAACTATAGAAGGTCACAATGGGCATGATCCTACATTTAGAGAATCACAGGACATGTTGGAACCCACATTGGAATATATGACTGTATTGTGTATATATGTCCATGCATACAGACAGCTATGTGCCCACCAACTGTCCCTACACACACATCAGACAGGATTACCCTCAGCTAGCTGTAGGTGGCCCATATGTGATATATCTGCTTCTGTTGCGTGAGATACACACACATATATATGGGCAACAGATAACAACATATGTCAAGCATACACACACATAGATGTGGGGAACTGAGAGACAGACAGTGATGCAGAGAGAGACACAGGGGGACACAGACAGAGTGAGTCACACACACAGATACCCTGAATGGCATACAGTGATGTCCTGCTGTTGACAGTGGCATACTAGTTGTAAACAGTTGCATGTGCCAGCATAAAAGGTGAGCCCCATTGTGTAACAGTACTGCAGTTGGGTTTATAATATCACATCACCTGCCAGTGTGTGTTTGTGTGTGTCCATAAGGCTAAGTATTAGGAGATTCTTCCCACTCAGTACACTTCACATTGCCCTACTTCACACGATCTGCTGCTTTCATTCACCTTAGAAGTACCATTGGACACCGATCACCCCTATAAGCTCTGTAGTGTGTGCGATAACTGCGTAACACTATAGTACAAATAACTAAATGGATAGGGTCCTAATCTCAATACTGGCAACTGTGTGTGTGTGTGTGTGTGTGTGTGTGTGTGTGTGTGTGTGTGTGTGTGTGTGTGTGTGTGTGTGTGTGTGAAACAGTTGTGTATGTGAGAGTGAGGGAGTGTGTTTTTGTTTGTTTGTAGATGAAACAGTTTTAGGCCATTCCCACCCACAACACTTCCCAGTGTCCCACTTTATCAGGCCTGCTGATGTTATTCCCCTTATCGGCACCTTTGGCCAAGTGTCAGCTCAGTAAGCTCTGTAGCATGTGTGGTAACTGTGTAACAGTATAGTACAAATCACTAGCTAAACAGGGGTTCTAATCTCAGATCTGGCAAATGAGTGTGTGTGTGTGTGTGTGTGTATGTTTGTAAGAAGAAGTATTTCGATAAATCTACCACCCACTGCCCTACTTTATCATGCCTGCTGATGTCATTCCCCTTATCAGCACCTTTGGCCAGCTGTTAGTCCAATAAGCTCTGTAGTGTGTGTGATAACTGCATAACACTATAGTACAAATCACTAGCTAAACAGGGATTCTAATCTCAGATCTGGCAAATGAGTGTGTGTGTATGTTTGTAAGAAGTATTTTGATAAGTGTCCCATCCACTGCTCTACTTTATCACTCCTGCTGATGTCATTCCCCTTATCAGCATATTTGGCCAATTGTCAGACCAATAAGCTCTGCAGCATGTGTGATAACCGCGTAACATTGTAGTATAAATAGCTACATATGTAGGGGTTCTACTCTCAGATCTGGCAAATGTGGGTGTATAAGTGTGTGTGTAAGTGTGTATGTTTGTAGGAAGAAGTATTTTGATAAATTTCCCACCCACTGCCCTACTTTATCAGTCCTGTTGATGTCATTCTCCTTATCAGTACCTTTGGCCAGTTGTCAGCCCAGTAAGCACTGTAGTGCATGCGATAACTGCATTACACTATAGTACAAATAACTAGATAGACAGGAATTCTACTTTCAGATCTGGCAAATGTGGGTATATTAGTGTGTGTGTATGTTGTATGTTTGTAGGAAGAAGTATTTTGATAAGTTTCCCACCCACTGCCCTACTTTATCAGTCCTGCTGATGTCAACCCCCTTATCAGCACCTTTGGCCAGTTGGCAGCCCAGTAAGCTCTATAGCACATGTGATAACTCTGTAACACTATAGTACAAATAACTAGATAGGCAGGGGTTCTACTTTCAGATCTGGGAAATGTGTGGGTGTATAAGTGTGTGTGTAAGTATGTATGCTTGGAGGAAGAAGTATTTTGATAAGTTTCCAACCCACTGGCCTACTTTATCAGTCATGCTGATGTAACTCCCCTTATAAGGTTCACAGGTGTGTACTAGGCTAATGGCCCTGGAGCCTTTACGAGCCTCGCCCATAGAAGTGCCTTGCCATTGTGCCATCTGACGTTAGTTCCCAGTGCCGCCATCAAGTAGAGCCACTGGAGTGATCCATGGGGTGAACTTTCTATTACCTATCCACTCATCAAGATTTCACTGGAACAAGGTCATCTAGGTGCTTTGCTTGACATATATGGGAAGTCTATTCCAGGGCATGTGCAGTCTCTGGATGAGGAATCTGTTCCTCCAGCATGTTGTGTTGATTGTGGTAATGAGGTTGAGGTCCCTGCAGTGTGTGGTGCAGAGGGATTGGGATGTCTTTAGATGTAGCATTTCTAAAAGAGCTGGATCAGACATGGCTTTGCAAGTCAAGAAGAGATTGCCCCTAAGTAGGTGATATGAGACAGAGAATAGCTAGAGTCTACATGTGTTTAATGCCTAGGATCCTCTTTGTGAGGTACGTCTGTGGCCTCTCCAGCTGTTGCAGGTGCCTAGTGAAGTACATGCCAAATGGCCCATTATACTTGATGATTGGTCTAATGAGGGAAGAGTACACAAAGATGATGACCTCTTCCTTCCTGGATGCAAAACCATTGGTAATGATATGTGCCACACATAGAAGGATTTCCTGACCACAGTGGCAATGTGGTGGTTAAAGGAGAGGTTGCTGTCAACCTGTGTCCCCAGATCTCGTATAATGCCTACAGTGTTCAGTGGACTCCCATCGATGTTGTACTTAGTGAGAAATGAGTTTTTACTAAAGGGGCTGATGATGCATTTTGTGGTGTTAAGCTTCAGACCATGGTTTCCACACCAGTCAGTGGTCTCAGTGAGACCTTTCTGTAAGATGTCTGCATCACTTGTATAGTTAATGATGGCTCCCAGCTTGCAGTTGACTGTGAACTTGGTCAGCCAAAGTTCCTTTGTGTTGGCCTGGACTCCTGAGAAGTAGATGCTGAACATGAGAGTACTCAGGAGTGATCCCTGTGGGACCGCAATCATGACTGGTTGGCAGTCTGACTTGGAGCTCCCTACTTTCACACTGTGTTCTGTGAGCCAATTTGCAACCCCCCTAATGATATAAGGGTGGATGCCTAGTTTTGTGGGTTCATCAATAATACCTGACTGAGGAATGGTATCAAGAGCCTTGGCCAGATTGATGTAGGCTGTATGCAGTGCCTTACTGTCATACACAGCCCTGGAGACTGGCTCAAAGAAGTCAACCTGGTTGAGCAGGCATGATCTCCCTTTCACAAAGCCAAACTGTGTGGGGTCAAGAGTTAGAACATTACCTATATGTTTGTTGATCAGGTCCCTGATGATGTGCTCCATAGCTGTACATATCAGACTCGTCAGGCTAATGGGCTGATAATTCCCAGGGTCTATAGTCACTACCCTTTTATGTAGAGGGATGACTGTAGCAGTGCATCATTTGGGAGGTACAAAGCCTGAGGTGAGGCTGTGACTGAACAGGGCACACAGATGTGGTGCCAGGTATCTTTGTAGTTCATGGAGAACACAGCCACAGATAATTTTGGGTATCATGGAAGCTGTATTCTTGCCCGTGGACAATGCAGGTTTCCCTAGGGGGAGAGAGGGGTAAAGCTGGCACTGAATGTGTGGGCAAGAATGTTGGCAATATCTGTTGCCTCAGTATAGGAGGTAGCATTGGGCAGCCACTCAGAGCACTTCTGGGTATTGCTGTGGAGGTTCTGGATATCACTAGCAAATTATGTGTGATTGTTGTCCGTGTCTACTGCAATTCTGCTGTAATAACTGGCTTTAGATAATTTCATGAGGGATCTCAAGTTGTTGAGGCTAATAAGGGAGTCTTTCCACTCTTGGGACTCCACCTTTGTCTGCAACAGTTTCTTCCTTCTGTTGTACAGGTTATTAATGGCAGGGGATTACCAGATTGGCCTCTAGTGTTTGGGAGAGAGTGTCATAGTTCTTTTGGGTATGGCTAGTTCCATGCATTCATGTATGTTTGTACAGTACATTTGTGTATGATTAGGCAGTCCTGCAGGTATTTTCCATTGGCATGGGTGCTGTGAAGTTAGCCACCTCTGTTTTTAGGAGTCTAAAGTAAGCTTTGGAGATGTTTTTCAAGGTGGTTACCATTGTGGGGGGTGTGGGTGAGATGTAGATTTCCATGGTTATTACTCTATGTTGGATCTGACCAGGTAGGGATTAACCACTGTTATCAAGCAATGGTCCCATATGCTGGTAATCAACACAGGTCAAAGATGTTGCTTCCTCTACTGGGTGTCAGAATGAGCTGGTCCAGGCTATTGGAACTGATGAATTCCAGGAAGCATTGGGCCAGTGTATTGGTGCTTGAGTATCTTTCCCAGTTGATGGAAGGGTAGTGGAAGTCTCCTAGTATGAAAGTGTTGGGTTGGACCTTGATAGATTCCAGGGTGTTGAGGTATGTGGATTGAGAGTCTAGGGGCATGGATGGGGACCTATAGCAGGCTATGATCTGGATTTCACTATTACCCAATGTCAGTTGTACCTGAAGTATCTCAGATGCATTATGCTGGGATACTAGTCTGGAGGTGTGCATATTCTGTATGAATATGGAGACATAACTGTCTTTGGAGCTGTGGTCCATGTTTTGGGGCTGACAATGTGTGGAATGAGTTATAGCCTGGTAGTGCAGGGGTGCTGTCTGCTGCTGTAAACCAGGTCTCCTTTACATCACAAATGTCAGTGTTCTTCATTTTGAGGAGTGCTTTGAGTGACTGCATCTCTAGATGTAAATATCTAGTGTTGAGCAGCATGGCCCTCAGATTGCATTTATGTATAGCTGATATGGTTGTAATTTCATTTGGAACACTGCCTAAAAAGGCACTATAGGGGTGGCAAGACACTTAACCAGTACCTGGAAACCCAGGGGTGACAGATGCAGGCCATCTCTGGCAAGCCATTGCAATTAGTCAATCATGTCATCCCAAGCAGACAGATACTGGATCCCCTGAGAATGACCCCAGACACTTAAGCCAATTGTTGAAGTCAGTCATTTGTTGTTTGTACTATGGTATAATTCTGGGTGACAGTAGTATACTGCTCAGGGCTACTATCATACCCGGTTGCCCCACATAATCTGAGTGCCCCACCATGTCTCTTTTCATGTAGTCCAGGAAGGTGTGTCTCAGGTCATTCACACACACATGGACAATGACAGAGTGATACTTCTACTTGTTGTGGAGTGACCTGACTGGGCGTGTTATGTGTTGAATTCTGGCACCTGATAGACCTGACCGTTATCTTCTCCATGTTCAACCTAGTGAGTAGGACATCTGTGTGCCTCACTATTGAGTCACTTATGATTACTTTATTGGGCAAGGTGGTTAGCCTTAGGAACTTAGGTTGAGGGTCTCACTGTGTAGGTGAGATAAGTGTCCTGTGGTTTGTGCTATATTGAGGTGGTTGAGTGGGTGTCTATCTTAGTGGTCTCTACTGTTTGGGTAAATGTCTACTGAGTGCCTCTATAAGGTGGGCGTGTGGTTTTTGTTTGTATGTCAGAGCTGTGATAGTGGGTGTTCTGGAGGGGTATGTGTTCCAGGTGGTATTGTGCAGGTGTTGACCTTTCTCCTCTTGACCAGCTAGTCCAGTCCTCGTTGGAGAGTGCATATCTTCCAATTCAGTGATATAAGGCTATCTCTCACAAGTCTGAGTGTTAGGTGTTTAGAGGAGAGGGTTGTCTGTGTACATGAGGCAGTTGCAACAGTGCCTCAGAATGCCAAAGTGCACTAGGTTAATGGGCAAAAGCACAGAGAACTGAACTTTAATCATGCCAATATAGGTGGTTATAGCTACTAAGTACTGGAGCTAATTCTGTGAGGAACGACTACTGCTGATGGCTCTCAGGTGTGCTAGAATAATTGATACAAAAACTTGTTGAAGTGCAAAGCTATTAGGTTATTTGAGGTGCAAGAGAGAAAGAACTAGCAACATCCAAGGAGAAAACTGAAGGCAGATTTTCTGGCACCTGTAATAGTTTATCTCAACTGTGCAGTTATCAGCACCTTTGGCCAGTTGTCAGTCCAGTAAGCTCTGTAGTGCATGCAATAACTGTGTAACACTATAGTACAAATAACTAGATAGGCAGGGGTTCTAATCTCAATACTGGCAAGTAAGTGTGTGCATGTGTGTGAATCATATACTGTGTGGGTTATATCAATAATAATATAAAAGTTTTTGGCAAATTGCCATCCTATCCCCCATTTCCAAACTGCTAGAAAAATGCATCCACCTACAACTATTACCCTATTTCATAAATAACCAATTCCTAACCACCACACAACATGGTTTCAGGCCCAGCCACAGCACCATCACTGCTCTCCTTACCTTCCTTGAAACTATCAACAAAGCCCGTGACTCTGGTCTTATTGTGTTCACCCTCTTACTAGACCTACCCAAAGCCTTCGACACCATCTCTCACAACCTTCTCCTCACCAAACTCTCTAAACTAAACCTTTCCTCTACCACTATCAAATGGTTTACCAGCTACCTATCTGATAGACAACAAGCTGTCAAATGGAAAAAAGCTACCTCCCCATTCCTCAATACTCCCACTGGAGTACCCCAAGGTTCTATTCTTGGGCCCCTGCTATTTAACATTTTCATAAATGACTTCTATTGGGCCATCCCTGAAACTCACCTCATCCAATATGCCGACGACTCCACCATGATCTGTTCAGCCACTTCCATCCCCATTCTTACTAAACTAACCCAAAATGCCTTCTCCTTAACTGAGCAATGGATGCTAGGCAACCATCTAGCACTCAATGCCACAAAAACTAAACTAATGTTATTTACTCTTTCTAAAACCACCATCCTAGACAAAAATACCTTCATCATCACCAGTCAGAATAACACACTCCTTGAAATAGTATCTAATACAAAACTGTTAGGTGTCCTAATCAATGATCAACTCAAGTTCGACACTCACTTACAAGCAAATATCAAGAAAACACACAAGAAACTTGGCATGCTCTATCGCCACAATCGGTACATCTCCGCCCCCACCAAACTAACACTCGCTACAACATATCTTATCCCATCCCTTCTTTACAGTGCCCCACTCCTCACCAACCTACAATCCTCCCTAAAAACTAAACAATCCTCCTGTTACTATAACATTTCAAAATTTGCAACAAGCTACAGATCCCTAACACATCACTGCAATGCCCCTCACAAACTCAACTGGCTAGAACTACCTCACCTATATTCAACTCACTCAAGCCCATAAACTCATCTTTAACCCCTCTCTCTGCCCTTCCCTGGCCTCCACCTTTAAGATACACCAGCCCAATAGATCCCTAAGATCAAACTCCCAAAATCTCATTGAGTTACACAAACCCACCTGTCCCCCAGGCAAAAATCCTCTGTCCTTCTCCATAGCCCACCTGTGGAATTCTCTTCCTCCACTAATCTGCACAACTAGCAGCCTGTCTTCAAAACCTTACTCCACTCCCATCTAACTTCCAAATGGGAATGGTCCTGTAGCCATCCTGCATGAAATTCCCAACCCAAGCTAATCCCCTACATCCAGCAGACCTACAAACATCCTACTATTACTTAACAGCAATAAACACCTATTGTACTCATACACCTGTATATATACAACATTGTATAACACTGAAATAAGCATCCAAACATCCTACTATTATTGCTTTACTCCAATAAGCATTTACTATATCCATACACTTGCATATAAATATAATTGCACAACACTGTACTAAGCACCTATTGCAGCCAACAGACTTTGTACCTAAATTAAATTGTTTAATCACAGTATTTTTCTTCTTCATGTATGCATGTTTTTTGTATTTGTCCCATTTTTGGGTATTGCTACATTATCTATTGTTATAATTGCGTTGTAATTAACTTCCAATTGTTTTTGATTCATGTACTGGAGCTTTTCTCCCCAGGACTCCATTGAAAATGGGCTCCTAGTGGCCCAAATGGATCATCATGGCAACAAACTGCAAATAAATAAATAAATAAATTTGTGTACCACCCTGTGCATCTGATAACTGTGTAACACTATAATAGAAATAACTAGATAGGTAGGGGTTCTAATCTCAATACTGGCAACTGTGCGTGTGTGTGTGTGAGAATCATATACTGTGAGGGTTATACAATTTTGAGTTGTGTACCACCCTGTAAACTTCCCATGACCCTACTTTACTAGGCATGCTGATGTTATTCACCTTAGAAGTACCTTGGGACTATGTGAAATTATGTAAGCTCCATGGCATATCTGATAACTGTGTAACACTATAGTAGAAATAACTAGATAGGTAGGTGGTCTAATCTGAATACTGATGAGTGTATGTGTGTGCATGTGGTTGTGTAAGAATCATATACTGTGGGAGTTGTGTACCACCCTGTAAACTTCCCATCACCCTACTTTACTAGGCCTGCTGATGTCATTCAACTTAGAAGTACCTTGAGACAAGGTGAAGCTATCTAAGCTCAGTGGTGAATCTGATAACTGTGTAATGCTATAGTAGTAATAACTAGATAGGTAGAGATTCTAATCTCAGTACTGCCAATTCTGTGTTTGGTTGATGATCATATCCTGTTTGGCTGATACCATTTTGATGTGTGTACCATCCATGCCTGTTTATCACCTCCTGATGGCATTACTTTACATAGCATGGTAATGGCATCTGCCTCACATGCAGCATGTTAAACCATTGTGCAGGCCATACCAGTCCTCTGTACAGATGTGTATGGAATATCCAGATGTTTGCAACCTATATGTGGTCTGTGTCCCTTAACATTACCCATGTATGTAATATTGTTGCCAGATCAACCACAGTGAGTGTAGTGACACACATGCCACCATCAAGAACCATACCTGACTGAAACATCATGCTCATACAATGTCTGCTACACTATCACTTGTCCAGGCTTGTAGGAGCAATACATGACTCCACATGCTATTTCTGGTGGGTTATCTCATCATCCATGAAGGCATTCAGAACATTACATGTTGTAAGATGTAATGTGTTATGTCCCATGCATATAATCTATGTGGGGCATGTCATGTGTATGTAGTACTACAGTACATCAAAGTGGAAATGTAGGTTTACTAATCTGTCTATTGCCAACTATGTTTGTGTTACTGTATGCACATCCCCTGTGTCAGTCCTTACTGTGTGCATGCAAAGGATATATCATTTTGTCCCCTTGTTCCACCCGGTGAACTCAGGAATACAAATCACAAACCTGTCATGCACAGTATCATGCATGCCCTCATCAACTGCATCAGGGTTGAGTGTATGGGAAAAAAATGACAGGGCCAACAGGTGTTGACAGGTGAATCTGTTGCAATTAATGTAATGGCTACACTTGTGAGGGACCTGCTGACAGTACTGCAGTATCCTGTTATGTATGTATGAGCCTGTAGTACTACACAACACTGAGGTGACATGCCTGAAGGCTAGCTGTCTGTGACAATGGGGTATGTATGCCAGATCACACTGTCTGACAACAGTGTCCCTCACACACTGTTGCATGCATACACACCTGGTACATGTACATATAAAGCTGTATCTTGCCTATGACATGGTTGGTGTATTCCCACTCTGCCATACTCCTTCTTGGGAATGTCTGCAGGGTCACAACCTGCAGACACACAGACACCTGGAACATTAACAGAATACAGCATGTTAGACTCATTTAGTCAGTGGTACTAACAGCAATAATGCATCCTGGCTAATAAGGTACATACACATGTATGTGTATCCACAACAAATGCAAGCAGACAGCACCTTACATAGTATTACATGGCTACACTGTACTATATTCACCCTGTGCATCAGACCCATATTAGCATGTCCCTGCATTGATGTTATGAATGACAGGGATGTGTCCAGGTATCATCATATGCACAGGGTGTGGTGTGGGTTTGCCAGAGGCCTAGGCTGGGCCATACGGTTGACATCATATGTGTGTGTTTGGAGGGGTATCCAATAGATGGGCTGTGCAGAGGTGCTGTGTGTGTGACTGGAGGTGACTTGCCTGTGATACATATATGTGTGTGTGTGTGTGTGTGTGTGTGTGTGTGTGTGTGTGTGTGTGTATGCACACAGTCACGCCATGTGGCTGCCCTACACAGGGGTATGTTGGACAGCTGTGGACCATACATGTCAGGGTGTCCAGTTCACCATCTCTGGCCACAGATATGGGAACTGGTCCTGCCAGGGGTATAACTGGCACCACCAGGCACAAGGCCATATGCAGCACTGCTTCCTGATAGTGACTGCTGTCTGCTGGATCTGTGCCTCTGATGGGACCGGCCAGGACAACGTGCCCATGGCCTATTCCGGTGTGATATGGACAGCAACTCCCCTTCAGTATGCTGGTGTCACTGTCACTATGAGAGTGTGAATGTGCACAGCCCCATAGACTCTCAGCTGCTGTTGGTGCTGACCTATGTCCATGTAGCTGATACCCATCTCCCACCACATGCTCTAGCACAGACATGCCATGGTCAAGGTTTGCTAAGGTCTCAGCCCACTGTCTTTTCATGACCTCAGTATTTTGACATGTGGCCTCAACAAGGTCATGTATGTCACCACATAAATCAGGAAGAGTTGCATCCACCACCTTGAGTATTTGTCTGGTGTGGTGTTCACTACATGCCTGTGCATCTATGACACCTCTAAACATGTGTCTGGTGACACCTGCTGTGGCACTTGCGACAGCGGCTTGATGAGCAGCAGCCCTCCTGTGAGCACCCCTGTTCATCCGCCTGTGTGGGACCTCACCTGCACTCTGGCTATGGACAGTGTCTACACTCACACCTGCCATAGTCACCATACAAGCCTGTTCCATGCCACCACCTGCCAACTTTTCGCCATCTGTGGCCACTGGTGATGGAGTATGTGTGGGCATTGTCACTGTGTGTGGGGATGGTGTGGACAAGAGTGGGATGCTAACCAATGGAACAGATTCAGCCCCTGACAACCCCACCCTCACTATTCCTATCATCATTGTCAGAGTCTGCAGAGACAATGACATCGGTTTCCAAACAGGAGCGACCCCGAAATCCATTACCACCTGTGAGGGGAAGACAACATATGCTCATTAATATCTGAACTTTGAGGTTGGTTGGTACACACCTGCACACACACACACACACACACACACACACACACACACACACACACACACACACACACACACACACACACATGCACACGCACACATGCACACACACACACACACACACACACACACACACACACACACACTTACAGGTGAGGTCACACACACACACACACACACCCTTACAGGTGAGGTGACACAAATCTGTTACACAGACCTCAAATTACCCAAATGGTGACAAGCATCACACACGACCCCTCAACATCATGCATTGCAGCCAGTTTTGCTACATGTAACTAACAATATAGAGCTCTGAGATATGTGAGTAGTGTTAGTAGGTGATGGTCCTTCCCCAGCACAGATTGCACCCAATCATCATTGCTGTTCACCTGTATAGCACAGTGGCAACTACTATGGAACATACCTCACAACTGTACAGATCCTCACAGGATGTGTAGATGTCTGGCTCATATGTTTGCTCTGTTCCTCATAATCCCTGTGTTTGTCTGATACATAACTGGGATGATCTGAGGAGTGATATCACTGATTAATGACATACATTTAAGTTTCAGACCTCCAAACCAGCAGTAAATGTGTGGTCACACAATTCCTGTTACACCACAAACCTTCTAAGCTTACAGTGGATATGATAAGTGTACATAATCCTGTTAACATGCCATGTTCTTGTGATATATAAGATAAGACTGCAATGATGCATTCCAATATATTACCCACCTTTCATGTGGCATATAACCTGTGCAATCCAATCGATAAACAAACAAACAAATGTGTTATGTGTAAAATCTAATGAATGAAATATCTACAATATGGTGGTTGCATAAGTGTGCACACCCTTAAAATGATACTTTGTTGAAGCACCTTGTAAGTGACTTACAGCATTCACTCTTTTTGGGAAGGTGTCTATCAGCATGGCACATCTTGACTTGGCATTATTTGGCCATTCTACCTTGCAAAGGTCCTCCAACTATGTCAGATTTCGAGGACAGCTCTTGTCAAGTCACACTGGGGTTTTGCAATCAGATTTAGGTCTAGGATCTAGCTGGGCCACTCAATAACCATGAGTGTGTTCAAGTGGAGCCATTCTTAGGTAGCTTTGGATGTATGATTAGGGTTTTTGTCATGTTGAAGGCTGACAACCCTCTCCATCCTCAGCGTTCTTGCAGATGCCTGATGGATGTGGGCCAGATGTGAGTGTTATTTTGAACTGTTCAGAATTCCCACCACCATGACTACAGGCCCAGTTCCAGCTTTAGAACAGCATCCCCACAGCACGCCAATGCCACCAGCGTGATTCACCATGGGGATGGTGGTCTTCAGGTGAAGAGAGGTGTTGCTTGTGCACCACACGTACCTTTTGGTATTGTGGCTGTGAGGTCATTCCATAGTCTCATTACACCATAACACATTTTCACACATGCCTTTGGGGGACTTGATGTGCTGTATTGCAAGTTTTATCCACTCCTGGGTGTTTAAATGCTTCCATCTTCTGACCCTACCCTATAGGCCAGACTTACGCAGAATATGGGAGATTGTTCTCACATGTATTACACAACACCAGTACTTGCAAGAGATTCTTGCAATACACTCAGTGTTGCTGTATGTCTTCTGGAAGCCTCCTTGAGCAGGTTTGGACATGTCTTTTTATCAGTTTTGGAGGGACATCAGGTTTTTTCAACAGCACTGTTGTCCCATATCCAATCCACCTTTGGATGACTGTCTCCAATGTGTTCCATGGTGTATGCAATGCTGTGGTAATGTTATTGTATCCTACTCCTGAGTGATACCTTTCAAATATGAGATCCCTTTGCTGCTTTGTAAGCTTTGCAGGCCATGCCTGTTGGTGTTGCAGGTAACTGAGCAAATGTCATGAACATCCTACTTGGACAGCAGACTGTTGTTTGGTATCACTCAGACTGCCTTTACTTGATGGCAGGTGTGTACCCAACCAGACTAAATGCTGTCAGTAAATCACAAGCTGCTGCAATAAAATATTATTTGAAGGGTGTGCACACATATGCATACAGCTTATTGTAAGGTTTGTATACTCCAAATTCAGTGCCCAACAGATTGGTTGGTTTTACAAGTGAATTGTTCATAATATGGGTCACATTAAAGGTTGGAAAAGGTGTGGACTGACATATTGTGGTCTCAATTTGTATATATCACAAACACCTGGCATCTTAACTGGGATGTGTACACTGTTCATATCCAATGTATAAGAATAATGTTTCACACATGTTCCTACCTTAGGCTATTTGTCCCCCATTTTGCTTGTCTCTGTCCAGAAGTCTTGCGCTGACAGGTTGTGAGGTATGCTACAGGAATGTTACATTATCTTCAGATAGGCCCCTGTGTTGACCACTGTGATGCAATGCAGTTAACCCCACCATAAATGAACATGCACATAAAGCAATACAGCTATAAACTGACAGTTGTGTGCATGTTAAATTGCATGCCCTTCACATGCCAGGGGTATTGGCAAACCATAACAGAACAATTCCATACTCACCAGCTTCAGGCTGCTGATCCACATGCAGACCAGAGGGACCTAGGTAGTTGTGAAAGAGTGGTATTGTCAACAGACTCAATGTGGCATTGGTAGAGGATGGATGCAGCATGTCTGCATATTTACAATACAACCCCCAACACTATACAATTTGCTGTCCTTTACCATAGATGTGCACTTCTGTGCATTAGAAAACCACATCCACAACTGAAATCTGGCCTGACACATGCACATAGATACTTTACAGATAAAAGTATGTCTGCTTCACTAGTCTAGTAATCTCCACTGTGGCCTTACCTGCATGCACCTCTTCCATTGTTTGGGTGCTACCCACCTCCAGCATGTGGGGGTCTGTACCCTGAGTTTGTACTGGGATGGGTACCCCAAGGTTGGTGAGGAGCTCCTTGGTAGGTGTCAGTGGGGGCTGCATGGCTGGGCCCCCACCTGTGGCTGTGTGGTCCCTGGCTACGGCAGCAGCCCTTCGCCAGGCATTAAGTATGAGGTCAGTTGCATGATGCCAGACTTGCTCATATGTTTATGTATGCACGCCAAAATCATTTACCCTGTGGATGAGGTCATTCCACAGGGTGGTCCTCTCCACAGATGTGGTTGTGTACAGCCAAACATTATACCATGGTTATCAATTATGGTTGCAATAATCAGAGTTTTCTCTGCCTCTGTGAAAGGTGGATGCCTCACATGCTGCATTTCATCTGGAAGACATAAGCAGGGAAACACATCACAGGACCTTATACAGCTGGCAACAGTATGGACAGAAATTGCACATCAGCAGTGGATTTGTAGCCACCACTCACAACCACACCATACCCCTGTAATCTATCAGCACAGTATCAGCTTGCATTGCACTCCTGGCCCTGATGTGTCATATTCTCCCCAATGAGGGACAGTTAACCAATCCTCTATTCCTCATTCATTTCTGTGTAGAGGGATGACAGTGGCCATCTTCCATGTGGATGGGGTGTGGATGGTGCTGAGGCTGTGTTTGACTAAATTGTGTGATGGAGCTGGGAGCACATGCCTGAGTTCATGTAGGATGCAGACAGGGATGTTATCAGGCCTCATGGAGACTTAGTGTTGTTACCTTTCAGTAGGCAATATGTACCTGCTCAATGTTGATGATGGGAGAGGTGCGGGTTATATGCATATCCACCTATATAAATGAGGGGGACAGGGGGTTGACATTACCACCTAACTTGTCTGATGCAGGTTGCCTATAGCCATGGCATGTGTGTATGAGGTGTTATTGACCACCAGTACAAGGTGAATTGTGTTGTTGCCTCTGAGACTGACAACATATGTGGAGATAGCCTTGTGATTGGCCTTGGCGGTGTGGATGTGTCTGATTTGTACACATAGTTAGCCTTTCAGTGATTTACATGTGACCTTATATGCTTGTTTAGATAGAGGTGGACATGCTTCCAAGTCATTGCCTGCACCTATGTGGCCCTATACAGCCAATATAGCAATCTATTATGTGGTTTGTGTATTGCTGCTGTCCACCAAAGGGGGTTACTTTACCTTGGTGGAGGTGGGTTTTACAGGTCAGGTATTGCTGGGTTCATACAGCTACAGTAGATATATAAAGTGTACAGACCCCTGTTACAATGCCTGGTCTTTGTGCAATCCAAACATGACATCACAATAACTCATTTCAAAACAATTTCCACCTTTAATGTGACCTACAGCCTGTACAATTCAATTGAAGAACATAACAATCTGTTATGGGAAAACATATGCAAATTAAAATAAGTACAATAAGCTGGTTGCATGAGTGTGCACATCCTTAAACTGATACTTGTTGAAGAACACGTTGAAATAATTACAGCATTGAGTCTTCTTGGGTCAGAGTCTATCAGCATGGCACATCTTTGCTTGGCAATAGTTGCCCACTCTTCCTTGCAACAGTGCTCCAAATCTGTCAACTTGTGAGGGCATCTCTTTTGCACACCCCTCTTTGGGTCAACCCACAGATTTCCTACTGGATTTAGGTTTGGGCTCTGGGTGGGACATTCCCAAACTGTAATTTTCATCTGGTGAAGCCATGCTTTTGTTGATTTGGATGTGTACTTGGGGTCATTGTCATGTTGACAGGTAAAAATCCCTCTTCATCTTTAGCTTTCTAGCAGATGACTGAATGTTTTGGAACAAAACTGATTGGTATTTGGAACTGTTCATAATTACCTCCACCCTGACTAAAGTCCCATTTCCAGCTGAAGAAAAGCAACCCCAAAGCATGATACTGCCACCACCATGCTTCACCAGGGGATGGTGTTCTTTTGGTAATGCAAAGTGTTGTTTGGGGCCAAATATACCTTTTGGAATTGTGGGTCAAAAGTTCAACCTTGGTCTCATAAAACCATGACACATTTTCCAACATGCTTTTGGGAGTATTGATGTAGTGTTTGGCAATGTTTGTCCAGCCCTGGACATTTTTCTGTGTAAGAAAAGGCTAGACATATAGGGAATACAGGAGATTGTTGTCACATGTGGTACACAACCAGTACTTGCCAGACATTCCTGCAGATCCTTCAGTGTTGCTGTAGGTCTCCTGGCAGCCTCCATGGCCAGTTGTCATCTTGTCTTTTCATCAATTTTGGATGGACATCCAGGTGTTTGCAATATCATTGTTGTCCCATATCCTCTCCACTGTCTAATGACTGCACTGTATTCCACAGTATATCAAATGTTGTGGACAGTTTTTTATTCTACTCTTCTGACCGATACCTTTCTACAATGAGATCCCTTTGATGCTTTGTAAGCTCTCTGCTAAACATGTCTTTTCCTGTAGCAGGCAACTGGGTAAATGTCAGAAAAATCCTACTAGGACAGCTGAACATTATTTGGGGTTAAACATAGTCTCTTTAATTGATGGCATGTGTGTACCCAAGAAGACTGAATGCTGTGATTACAGCAAGAGGTTCTTCAACAAAGTATTAGTTTAAGAGTGTGCACATTTATGCAACCAGCTTTTAGTAAGTTTTTTTTGTGTGTTTTATATGTTTATGTTTTATATTTTCTCCCCTAACAGATTTGTTTGGTTTTCAATAGAATGGTACAGGTTATGTGTCACATTCAAGGTGGGAAACATTTTGAAATGATTTTCTGTGGTCTCATTTTCATATAGCATATAAACCTGGCATTTTAACAGGGGTGTGTACACTTTCGATATCCACTGTATGTAGGTGCTCATAGATCTGTTTGTGGTAGGCATGGACAGAGGGTCACAACACAGTTGGATACTTTGATTAAAACCTGATAATCATGCCTATTCTAGTACCCATATCTGTGTCAGGGCAATGCAACAACCAGTAGCTGTAGACATATATGTCTGCTGTATGCACTGAAACTGATATTACACACATGTACAACATGCACAGCTTATTTACTTGACTGCTTGCAACCCATCTCAGTTATTTTGTGCCTTCCAGCTGAATATACGCATACATACATATGCTCAGGTGATACCTGGTATACATTTCTGTTCTATGTTAGTATAGTGCACTGTATTTACAGTCTTGCTGCTCAGTCATACCTAGCAACCTGTTATAGCAGGACATCTGGACAATGGCACACATAAATGAGTGTCAAAAGCACATCAGTATTGACACTGTATTAATATTGCTGCAACATACATAAGTAAGTTGATTGCACAGTAGGCTTTGCCTTCACGGTAATAACCTGGAGGATGTCTGACATTCATAACTAGGCTATTATGTTACAGTGTCAGTGTTTACAGACTTGCCAATGGTTTGCCTGACATAACACAACTCTATGTGTTAGTGACTACAGATATCAGGCACAGGTGTGCTTATTGCCCAGTAGAACACTGTACAGATGAATAGTATGACCTCACTATATCACATGCAGTTCAACACACATTTCTGCAACAGTACTTTACTATGCACATGCACTGTATAGATCTTTTAGATTTGCAAGACAAACATGTGCATCATAGTTATATTCACAGATGACATATGGATATTTGCAACATCCCAGTAGCTGGCCTAGTAGTGGCACAGTCAGTAGTGTTTGACAGACACTCCAGTAGTTGTCAGATGTGAGCTGTCCTTTCCTGGGGTGAGTCAGGGGCCTGACCTTTGACCTATGTCACTACAGACAGAGCCAGATGCTATAGCCATATATGCTGTTCACCAGTATATCAGTACAGCAAGTCTTGATGAGACATATTCTTTCAACTTCCTATTTTCCATTATTACAGACCACCTACTGCATTCAATTACATGTTTACATGTTTCACATACCTTTTTTTAAAGTAGATTGGGTAAGATAAGATCTTCAGTTTTTACTTTTGATGTACAGTCTTTCTGTTTTTCTCTCGGTTTGTCTGTGTCTCTCAGCTAGAGGAATAGGCCTGGTTTGAATAGGTGGCCTTTTGTAGGCAATGATCATGACCAGGTGATGGCCTGTGCACCAACTGGTGTTCCCCACTTGCTAATTGCATGCTGACTAGCTGTGTAGTTATTCCAATAGCCATTGTCATGGCAACACACTCCTATAATTGAGTAGTTCATGTGGGCATTGGCCCTTTACCTTGCCTGTGAGCGGGACATCCTGGAGGTGTATGAGCTACAGTGTTACAAATGGCAGGCAGAATGCCTCTTACAACAAGACTTGTGGATACAGGCCAACTAAATGGTGGAGAAGGTTCCAGAGTTAGGGACAGAATGGGAGTATTGCTGTTATATGGTTTGAATACTGCTACAGGTATGTATGGACATGCTAGTTCTGCATAGATTTCAGTCTGACAATGTTATGTGTGCATAGCTCTCAACTGTAGGGCTATCCACATAATGGCCAGAGGCTTGCCTGTTATGTTTGGTCTGTTCCCCAGAAAGTTGTCCTTGGCAAATAAGTAGCATACTCTGGGGATTGCAGTCAGTAAATACCAACATCCATTTGTGTTTCTGACTTCATATTCCTTAGTAAAGATATGTTACAACAAACCTTGTAACACCAGCAACTTTCTCAGTGTATAACAGCAATATTTCAAATATGCCCCTGTTTTTGGGCCTCTGTCCCCCAATTAAGTCAGGCTTTGTCCAGATGTCACACATTAAGAGGTTGATAGGTATGGTCTATCATTATTTAGTGCTGTCATTCCTGATATCATCCCAGTGATATTGTGGAATCCCACACATGTTGTGAGGTAGGGGCCATAAATATGAGGGCAAAGGCTGGACAACATGTGGAACTCTGTACAGTCAGGAGGTCGGTGTATGGGAATGCGCTTAGATGCTCTTGTAACAATTTTTATGTGAGGGAGAGTTAGAAGTGTTTTAAAATTAGGTTGTTAGAACATGTGAGAGATATTACTAATAAGAAAGAAGACAGTTCTATAGCTGTACATTTTAATAAATCTCACCATGAAGGCAGTGATGGGTTACAAGGTACTGTTTTGGAAAAAGTCTGCTTCTCAGTTTGATTGAACAGTTCTAAAAGAACAATTGTTATGTAAAGAATCAATTTATGTTTTTCAATTTGATACTTTATCCCCTAGGGGTTAAATGAGGAGTGCAATTGAAGGCTGTGTATTTAAATATTTAATTAAGTGTTACTTGCTTCTTGTATTTAAGGCAAGTATTGTTGTAATGTTTTACTTTTTGAAGGCTTTGGCCAATACACTGAGTATATTAAGTTTGTGTGAATTACTGGCTGGTTGTTTTTCTGTTTACTATCTTCAGTTATTTTAGTTGTTTTGCTAAGAGGTCAGTGTATGTCTGGCCATTGTGTATGGCTTATCATGATTTTGTAGCGGCATACTGTTTTCTTATTAGTTGGACTGTGTAGGGGGGTAGATGTCAGTGGCACAGGTCCCTTTGTATCCAACTGTGCATGCTGCTCCAGTTATGGGTGGTCTATCAGCAGCAGTATATCTTTATATGGACATTTTGAGACATATCCAATGGCACCCCAGAATTCCAACAACACTGTGACCTGGCACAGTATATGTAGATGTATTGTGTGACACTCATTAAGGATATATCTGTCTACACAGCTGTTATACTGTTGTATTTGGTAGGCTTACTGGTATGTAGCTGAGACTGTGGTGCTATTGGTTGTGTGGTATGCACTTTCACACCGGTGTCTGTCAGTGCAGTTCCATTCCTGTAGTGCATGCTGTAGTAGCTAATGCATATGTAATTCCCATAAGCTGCTTTGGGGTAGTGATGTGTTGTGCTGACTGTATTTTGGATGGTACTTGGTGACATGCTTGTCAGCTCAGTGTAGTCAGCTCAGTGTAGTTTCCCTAATGTTACATAGCTGCGCTCGTATGTCTCAACCATTCAGGTGTTCATAGGATGTACAATTGTCTGCCTCATATATTTGGTCTGGTCCCCATGACAGGTGTGTATTGCTGACAATTTAGTGGAATGATGTGTGAAATGTACTCACTACATAATGACAGGCAATTGATTTCTCAGGCATCTGATACTGCATTCAACATATATTAGGATGGATGATGTTACTGCAGTAACTTACGCAGTTTATCTACCCAATTATTTCCAATGTGTCCCTATTTTCATACCCTGGTCCCCCCACTTTGTCTGGCTTGGTCCAGACTCCTTGTACTAAGTTGTTCTGAGGTATGAGAGCACTACATGCTATAGGAAAATTTTAACAAGATATATATATTACAGGAGAGTATACAGAGGAAGAGGCTGGCGAAGAAGAAGTGGGATTGCCAAAGAGATGAAGAAAGTAGATATGAGTATAAGGAGATGAGACGCATGGCAAAGAGAGAGGTGGCGAAGGCTAAGGATAAGGCATATGGAGAGTTGTATGAGAGATTGGACACTAAAGAGGGAGAAAAGGACCTGTACCGATTGACTAGACAGAGGGACAGAACTGGGAAAGATGTGCAGCAGGTAAGGGTGATAAAGGATAGTGAGGGAAACATACTCACAAGTGAGGAGAGTGTGTTGAGTAAATGGAAAGAGTACTTTGAAGGGCTGATAAATGAAGAGAATGAGAGAGAAAGAAGGTTGGATGATGTGGGGATAGTGAATCAGGAAGTGAGACAGATTAGCAAGGAGGAAGTAAGGTCAGCTATGAAGAGGATGAAGAATGGAAAGGCTGTTGGGCCAGATGACATACCAGTGGAAGCATGGAGGTACTTAGGTGAAATGGCAGTGGAATTTTTAACCAGATTGTTTAATGAAATTTTGGAAAGTCAGAGGATGCCTGAGGAGTGGAGAAAAAGTGTTTTGGTACCTATCTTTAAGAATAAGGGTGATGTGCAGAGCTGCAGTAAATACAGAGGGATAAAATTGATCAGTCACAGCTTGAAGTTATGGGAAAGAGTAGTGGAAGCTAGGTTAAGAAGGGAGGTGATGATTAGTGATCAGCAGTATGGTTTCATACCAGGAAAGAGCACTAGAGATGCGATATTTGCTCTGAGAGTGTTGTTGGAGAAATACAGAAAAGGTCAGAAGGAGTTGCATTGTGTCTTTGTGGACTTAGAGAAAGCATATGACAGGGTGACTAGAGAGGAGTTGTGGTATTGTATGAGGAAGTCGGGAGTGGCAGAGAAGTATGTAAGAGTGGTACAGGACATGTACCAGGGTAGTGTGACATTGGTGAGGACTGCGGTGGGAGTGACAGATATGTTTAAGGTGGAGGTGGGATTAGATCAAGGATCAGCTCTGAACCCTCTCTTATTTGCAGTAGTGATGGACAAGTTGTCAGATGAGATCAGACAGGAGGCCCCGTGGACTATGATGTTTGCATATGACATTGTGATATGTAGTGAGAGTAGGGACCAGGATGAGAAGACCCTGGAGAAGTGGAGATATGCTTTAGAGAGCAGAGGAATGAAGGTCACCAGGGATAAAACAGAATATATGTGTGTAAATGTGAGGGAAGGTAGAGGAATGGTGAGGATGCAGGGAGTAGAGTTGGTAAAGGTGGATGAGTTTAAGTTCTTGGGATCAACAGAGTAACAGTAAGTGTGAAAGAGAAGTGAAGAAGAGAGTACAGGCAGGGTGGAATGGATGGAGAAGAGTGTCAGGAGTGATTTGTGACAGACGGGTACCAGTAAGAGTGAAAGGGAAGGTCTACAAGAGGGTAGAGAGACCAGCTATGTTATATGGGTTGCAGATGGTGGCATTGACGAAAAGGCAGAAGTCAGAGCTGGATGTGGCAGATTTAAAGATGTTAAGATTTGCACTGGGTGTGACTAGGATGGACAGAATTAGGAATCAGTATATTAGAGGGTCAGCTCAGGTTGGACAGTTTGGAGACAAAGCAAGAGAGGCGAGATTGCATTGGTTTGGACATGTGCTGAGGAGGGATGGTGGGTATATTGGGAAAAGGATGCTAAGGATGGAGCTGCCAGGTAAGAGGAAAAGAGGAAGGCCTAAGATACGGTTTATGGATGTGGTGAGAGAGGACATGCAGGTGGTTGGTGTGAAAGAGCATGATGCAGAGGACAGGAAGAAATGGAAACAGAAGATCTGCTGTGGCGACCTAAGGAACAGCCGAAGATGATGATGATATATATATATATATATATATATATATATATATATATATATATATATATATATATATATATATATATATATATATATATATATATATATATATATATATATATATATATATATATATATATATATATATATATATATATATATATATATATATATATATATATATATATATATATATATATATATATATATATATATGTACATATATATATATATATATATATATATATATATATTTATAAATATATATGTGTCTTTTTATATGTTCCCTGACATATATCTGTATCCCCATACATGTATGAATATATATATATATATATATATATATATATATATATATATATATATATATATATATCTATATATGGGTTCCCTTCAGAAGCTCGAAATACTGAAATGTCAAATTTCAGTATCTCGAGCCCAAGAAGCCGAATCCACATAATAGCGAATGTTTAGAAGCGCGGAA
>NC_056750.1:822556034-822563534 GCF_019279795.1 Protopterus annectens | reverse complement strand
AGATAGATATGAGCACTTTGTAATCCTGAAATTCAGAAATATCGAATTTCAGAACCCGAGATTATAAAGCCGAAAGCTCAAAACTCTGAAACCCCAGAAGCACAAATTTCAAAATCCCGAAGTATGGAGATGTTGAAGTAGTGCTTCTGGTGTTGCATTGTGTGAATGGATAGCTGGAAGTTCAGATAAGTATTTATGTTTAAGGGTTTTGGTTAGGGGCTTTAGTGTGTGTCAGTGTGTTTTGTTACTATGATGTGTGTGTGTGTGCGAGGGGAATGTAGCTTGTATGGTGGTGTTTTCGTGTGTTTGTCTGTGTAGTGCGACCTTGGAGTTAGTATATTTAAGTAGGAGGGTGTGTGGGGCACAGCCACCCACATGGGGGGTGCAGTGAGTCTTGCCCCCCCTGCTTGTATGTTGTGTAGGTTTGTGTGTTTGCGTGTGGGGGGGGTGTATATGTGTATGTATGTGGTGTATGGTTAGTGTAGGAGTTGCGATTTTGAAATTCGCACTTCTGGGATTTCGGGATTTTAAGGGTTTGGCTTTATGATCTCGAGATTTTGAAATTCGATATTTCAGGATTTCGGGATTATAAAGTGAACCTATATATATATATATATATATATATATATATATATATATATATATATATATAGATGTGTATATGGGTCTATATTGTATGCTCAAAGAGACTTTTCTTCGAACATATAATCATTGACACCTAAAGAGCGAACGCTCTAAAGTGCGAATGGCCACATCCTCGAATTGTTTCCTTGGGAAAAAATTCAGTTGGCTATTATCAGGAATTGCCCTTTTCCCAATGTAGAACGATCTTGGAGTTGGTATATATTCAGTTAGGGGGGTGTGGGGGGGTCACAGCCCCCCACGTCAGGTTTTGATTAGGGTTTAGAAGTTTGTTTTTCTTGTGTACGGCCCCTGAATTTTTTCCCCGAGGAAAACAAATTCATAGACATGGCCATTCATGTTTTAGACCATTTGCTCTTTAGGTGTCAATGATTATATGTCGAAGAAAAGTCTCTTCGAGCACATAATATAGACTCTGTGTATATGTGTATAGATATATATATATATATATATATATATATATATATATATATATATATATATATATATATATATATATATATAGATAGATATATATATAAATACCTTAGCTTATCTATTTATATATGTATATTATGTATCTACATTTTCATATATATGTTTCAACAGAATATATATATATATCACAGTAAGACGCTGTCCGGTTCGATTCTCAGCTAGAGTGTCTTCTGCATGGAGATATGCATCAATGGGCGTACCTTCGTTGACGGATGTGCATCAGGGCTGGCAACTCGGCACGTAAAAATCAACTGCCAATCATTAGTGGACCGGAGTTCCGCTGTGGCGACACCTAACCGGGAAAAGCCAAAAGACACATACATATATATATATATATATATATATATATATATATATATATGTGTGTGTGTGTGTGTGTGTGTGTGTGTGTGTGTGTGTGTGTGTGTGCGTGCGTGTGTGTGTGTGTGTGTGTGTGTGTGTGTGTGTGTGTGTGTGCATGTCTGTATACAATACATGAATGTTTACACAGAGCTTTCTCACTATTGTTGTATGCTTCTATTGCATGATAAGTTTGAAAAAGCAGCAATGGTGTAGTGGTTTATTGCTCTCACTCTAATGTATGGTGTCCTGGGTTCTAGACTTGGTACTGATGCTTTTTTTCATTGATGTTAAATGACCAGACTACATGATAAGTTTGAAAAAGCTACAATAACTCTTGCAGTTCATATGGTGCAGTGATACATTGCTGTAAGTGCAGAGGACAGCATCCTCGGGTCAAAACGTAGCAGTGCTGATTTTTTTTTGTTTTTGCTGGACAGAACAAGGGCTGTTGTATACAGAGTAATTAAGGCACTTTTAAGCAGTTGTAAGTGGGTTGGCTTGGGTTTGCGTGATGTTAAGTGATGCTAAACCACAGTTAATCTGTTTTAGCTTCACTTAGCGACGCTTACTCCCGGTTAGCCCCACACTAATTTGATTGAAATAAAAGAAAAAGGGGTGATAGGAAAGTGGTGAAAAAAGGGGCATGCAGAGGGAAGTACAGTATGAAAGGTAGCTAGGGATGTACAGGATGGGTGTAGGAAAGGTCCATAGTTGTCTATTTCTTCTACAGCAACAGCTGTGAATGTCTACAGAATTTGGAAGTGAATTTGGACACTCAAACTCCTGAGAGATTGGGTGAGGACAACAGTAATGTATTGTCATGCCAATTGGACCAGATTACGTGTCCAGTGGACACATGTGCAAAATGTACAGTTATGTATGGGGTGTAATTTTTTTGGGGGGAACAGATTGCCCTTCTTTTTTTTTTTTTAAGGTGAGAGTGAGATGGTGGGGAAGGATAGTAGGTACATTTGGGGAGGTAATTTGGGTAGGAACACAGACAAGACAGCAGACAGGGGTGGCATATGACACATGTGGGGGGTAAACACCTTGGACAGGGAGAGTGGTTGGGAATCAAACACACATAAGCCCCTAAATGGATACAGTGGGACTGAGTTCCCCACCCATGGGCAGTCACCACTGCACCTTCTCGGCCCCAAAGGTGGCTGTGCTGGGGGCTGAACAGTAGGGGCATGCTGAACCTCAAGTTGCACCAGGCATCCTTCAAGCTGGTGCAGCTGATCATTGAACTCTGATCAAGGGATGCTGCACACCAATCCCCATACCTGACTATGGGTGATGGTCTCCTCTCCACGCCCTCTCCCAGGGGGGCGAATCTCATCCCTTGAGGCGGTTCCACCTGAAGGTCATGGAGGACCAATGGAAGAGGAAGACCCAGGTTGGGTCCCAGACATGCTGAGGCCTGGTGCCATGGCCAGATGAGGCGGGACAGGTGGATCCACTGGGATCTGCCTTCCCAGACATGCTATGGTGTTCAGGTTTTAAAAAATATTTTGGGTTAGTCATGAACAGCGCATTTCAAGATTAGTTATAACAGCATGCATGGGCGTTCCAACTGACCCCATAAAACAGTTTTGAAACAATTGCATAGCAAACAGAACACATGCATATATGGAACCACAGTGGGCATTACAATAGAATGCAAGTTGCATTGACAGCAACAGGCCATCAATTATTGTATTTGAACAAGGTTCATTAATATTCAAGTAATTCAATATTTGTAGAACAATGAAACACAAGTCCCAGCAGTAGGTTTGGAGAAATACATACCCATTAGTTATGTGTACACATTATTGATGCAGATGGGGGTGGGGGAGAGAGAGAGAGATGGCAATTAACAACTGTATAGGCTTCTGTTTTTTACAACTATACTGGTCGGTAGTCTACTCATTACTCTCCAGGTCTGACCTCACTTTACATGTACCTATGGCCTGGGGTTGGACAGTGGAAGTGTTGTACACAGAGTATGTTAGTAATGCCTTCTTACAGCTACTACAAACATTTCCTTACCTGGCAGACCTGTGGGGGAAATTTCTGTTAACAATACCTGACTTTTTCTACACATATTCACATATTCAGGGTTACATATATGACACTGAATGGGGTGTCCTGCACTCATGGTGTGTGTGTGTGTGTGTGTGTGTGTGTGTGTGTGTGTGTGTGTGTGTGTGTGTGTGTGTGTGTGTGTGTGTGTGTGCGTGTGTGCGTGTGTGTGTGTGTGTGTGTGTGTGTGTGTGCTACTGACATACTTTGCTGGGATTTCTGTCACCCTGGTTATTGGCAGCGGTGACCAATAGCCATGACAGCGTGACAGTTGAGGGACACGTATCAGAAAAAAAGCACTTGCTGTATGTACTTATCTGGTTCCCTTTTAGAAGACCGAAGATGCATTCTTTCGAATGCACCTTGGTCGAACTCAAAAGCCTGAAATGGCAAAATATCGAAGCGGCTTTTAAGCAAATTCTTTCCCTGAGAAAGAATTTGCTTGGCCGCTTCGTTACTTTGCCATTTGCGGTACTGTAGTGCAGTCTTGGAGTTGGTATATTTAAGTGGGGGGTGCAGCCCCCCACATCGGGGGGTGAAGCCCCCCACTTAATATAATGTTTAAAGTATTTTATTTTATTTATTTTTTTTGTTGGAACACCGATTTTTTTCCCTAGGAAAAAAATCGCTGTTCTGACAGTTCGAAATTGTAAGCTTTCGCTTACATAGGGTCAATTAATCACCATTCACTTTTTTAAGTGTTCTGTGATCTAATATAGACTCACTTATCTTGCTGTCATTTGCAGCCTTGGGGTTAGACAGTGGAAGCATTGTACACAGTATATTAGGAAAGCTTTCCTACAGATACTACAAACATTTCCTTACCTGGCAGACCTGTGGAGGAAGTTTCTGTTAACAGTACCTGACAATTTCTACACATATTCACACATTTTTGTGTGACAGTATGCATTCATCTTATTACCACTGCCAGGATTTGAACCATGTCTATTTGTGCTAAAAGTATACACCACACTTGTGTTTCATCACAATGAGCTATTGAAGATTTTGTAACTTTTGCTTGACTTTTTACTCACTACTACTTTCTGGCTTGCACAATCTGATCTTCTAGTTCTGAAATTCATGCATTGCAAATGGTTCTTGTACTGTGTATTCATACTTTGACATATTACAATCTGGAAAGCAATGGCTAACACAAAGCACTGCTGCAGGGGATGAAAGATCAAATTTTACAGCTTACTATTCAGGGTTCAGATCTTGGTGCATGGCACATTTCTTATAGTTGTTCACATGCTTTACTGTTCCACAATCTTTGCAAGATGAGCCTCACTTCATTCTTGCTGTTTGTAACATGGATTCTGTGCAGAACCTGTACACATTTATATTGCTACCACAACATAACAAAGAAAACACAACAGTCTGAGGTTTTTACTTTTATTGAAAGCTATGGAGACCTTTATTGTTAGATATCCTGTACATCACTATTAATCTGCTAATGGTCATTTATTAATTACACACAGTACACACTTTACCTACTGGTAGTTGATATTCTACTCATTTCTGTTTATTTGCCCTGAATACTGCATGCTAGATTTGTACTCACCAGCATCCAGACGCAGCCTTACAGCCTGTTTGCATGTGCATCCACATTCCCTGCCCTCTCATTTGGAGCTGTACAGGAGATAAAGAAACGCTTATGTATACCTATCAATCACATACTCAGGCTGGACTTTGGAGAACAATAAGTGATACTGATACTTACACACTTCTGGGACATACTGTGTCTGTGTGTCATGGGTACACTGGTCCAAGAGCTCCCTCTTCCTATGATTGAGGTCAGAATAATGGTGCTGCACCTGCTCACCAGTTCGAGGGATGCCAGTAGCACTGGTGAGGTCATGTGCGAGACGGTCCCAGGCCTCTACTTTGTATTGTGAGCCCTGGTACTGGTCCTGCAGCAGTCTCACTTCATGGCCTTTCACAAGGAGTCCAACCATGACCCTGGACTCCTGAATGCCCCAAAGCTGCACCCCAAAACATGTACTTTCACTAGCACTAGCCATAGTGCCTGCAGTGATCAGCTATGGGTCTATATTACAAGATTGAATGTTTAGGTGAATGAACACCTAAACATCAAACTTGTAATATCGAACCTAAAAGTGATGAACAGCACAGGGAGAGACATCTGTTGACCATGAAAATAAAAAAAATAACTTTGCACCCAAACTAAGTGGGGGGTTTGTCCCCACACCCCTGATGTGGGGGTCTGTGCCCCCCACATCCCCCAAACTAAATATATCAACTCTGAGATCACTCTATCACTTTACAGTAGACAAAATGGCAAAATCTGGCGAATGACCAAGGGAAATCCTTCCCTGTGTTAAATCTGCTGTTTGCCATTTATTGCTTTCGATATTACAAGTTCGATGTTTAGGTGTTCGGTCACCTAAACATTCACTCTTGTAATATAGACACATCAGCTACAACTGGTTATGGCTGTATTCCTGCCTGCAAGGTATAAATAGAGCTAAATTCCCACACTTTGCCATCATTGGAGTGTTTTGAACATGCTGAGCTAAGCTAAGTGACGGGCAAACAAGCTTAGCTAAGGCTGGCAATGCTTAAAGAGATAGATGTTGAGCACTGCTTACCAATGCACACATCTGCTTAGCTGGATTACTTATTGCTTAGCATTTAAATTTAAGCAATGCTTACACCAGGTTAGCATAGCTGAGAACTACTTAACATTGCTCACATTTCATTTTATAAAGTATCAAGATTGTGAGATTGATTCCTCATTACTGACATATTATAATTTTATGTTTACCTTCCAAGGCATCCCCCATGTGCTTTCATTAAATTATATTCTTGTGTGACTATACTGTTTGAGGCACTTGAGTTTATATGGGTGTTTCACATCTTTTCCAGACTGACATCTCACTTTTGGACCTGCTACACTACCCTGGTTGACTAAAGGCAGTTGCTACATAATTTAAGTTTACAAAAATAATTTTAACACTACTTGTCCATAGAAAAGTAAGTCACTTTTCTTGGTACTCGAACGAGGAACACCTGCATGTAAAGCTGGGACTCTAACCACTACACTATCGCAGTTTGGAAACTTTACCTTTATATTTGCATTTATCTCCTGGGGGATGCTATGCTAAGTGGATGGCCATAATGCACACACCGGCTTAGCTAAGCTGAAACATTCTTTAGGCTTGAAAAAAAAAGTTTATATTATTTCCATATTATTATGTTATATAAGTGAGTCTTGTGGTGTTCTGACAAGTCATTGAGGACTGCAATCGTGAAATAATGGCATTCATTTGGCTTTCAGGCCTCTATCCTTCAGGGACTCCTGCTAATACATATCCTGTTATCTATCAACTTTCTAAGTGTGTGAGGGCAAATATTCAGGCGTATCCTTAATGTATTATTTATTCCCCCATCATGCCTTTGTTAACATATACTGCTGTAAGGGGATATTGGCATACATTTGCTTTCAGACGTCTTCTACCCTTCCATAATTCATGCTAATGGATGACTTGTTCTCTATCAACTTTTAAACCAAAAAACGATCACAAACCAAGAAAAAACAAAAAATAGCGAATGCAAACTGAAGCAATGAAACCAAATTTAATGAGCGCTTTCAGAAAAGGCAATGCTTCTCCTTCCTCAGATAAAAATAATAAACTTTCATGTGCTTTTATAATAGGACATCATCTTAATTGATTAATTTAAGCAATCATATAATTCATTAATTAAAAGAGAAAAATGCATTAAAAGTGGCTGATAAACCACTTATAATCGCAGCGCCGCGGATCTCCTGTTGGCCAAGGATAGCCGGCCGCAAGGCCGGCGAGGAGCGCCGCTCGTCACTGGGTCAGAGTGCGGATGGAAGGGGGCCGCCTCTCTCCAGCAGTGCACCGCACGTTCGTGGGGAACCGGGTGCTAGAAATTGAAAATATTAATTCTTAAAGGTGAGCTCGAGTTATTGGAACATTCTATTAAATC
>NC_056750.1:822513534-822551034 GCF_019279795.1 Protopterus annectens | reverse complement strand
TAGGTCCAGTGGAACCCATTTTCAGCAGAGGCCTTGGAAGAAAAGCTCCAAAAAGTGAGACCATATCTCTCAACAATACTGAATCCCTCAGTATTTACCAGTTTTGAGGGCAAAATAATGGGGTGCCATGAATTTCCAAGTAGCCCCTTCAATTCCTGATTTTTTTTATTTTTATTTACAATTTTAAGTTATGGCTGATGTTATCACACATCGCCAGCATATCAAACAATGTCATCAACGTGCAGGGACATGTGTGATGACATCAGCTTTGTGAGACAGTGACTGACTGCATGTCAGACTCAGAGACTGGGACAGGACTGGGAGATGGATATGTGTGTGTGTTAATGTGTGTCTGTTTATCCTGGAAATAACTGGTTGGTAACCACAGAAAGCAAACCACATTTTTCTCACCCACTACAAAGAAAATCCAGCCAAGATGTACATTTTTATCTGTCAAAAAAAAAAAGGTAAAACTCAGATATATAACTAATGTTCTTGTTAATTCTTGTCTGATGTTGATTTCATGATCTCACACTCACCTGTCAATGGTACTGGTTTGCAACATGATGCGACTAGGTCAGAATGCGTCACAAAACATGAGCATGTTTCAGGTTGTTTGTATTTACTAACTTACCCATGTGGTGCAACAAATATTCTGCCTAAATGGGCACAGCTTGAACACATGTCAACCTCTTGAGCATGACATGCATCCCTTATCCTGTGCATTCACACAACTCTCCAAAATGGCTACTAAAGAAATGTACAGTTTACACATGTGCTGCAGCTAGAATTAGGGTTGGTTATGTGTTGCTACAGGTTATTTAAGGGCATTGATTTGAGCAGTTTATTTTGGAAGCTGTAGGTGATGGCATGCAGCCTAACCCATTCTTGAGCTAAAATGAAACTTCTCATCTATCATAGTAACAAGCTGCAAGTAGACAGCATTGGCTTGTCCCTGTGTGCTTCCCCAGGACAGCATTTTTTGGGAAGGAAAGCTGAAGCACAACTGACTGAGAGGTGGTGGGGTATAGGGGTACATTGCCGATGGTTTACAATCAGAATGGGAGGATGACCGGATTCCCAGATGCAGTACACTCGTTTCAACACGAGCTGAAGGCTGGACCTGATTGTCCAGATTTTCCCAGTACCACATCGACATCAATGCTTTCTTACAAGTGCTGTTTTAAAAATGTCATTCAACCGAGGATAAACAAAAAGACCCCTTCGCAACCAGTTTTTGTCAACTACTCTCACTCTTGTATTGTTGCAAATGTGCTTTCCTTTGCTATAGTTACTGCATTTTCACAATGCTATGTAACTAGTGAGAGAAATGCACTGTTACCTGCACACCAGTTTGTCAGTTTCTAAGAAATATAACTTATTCGATGTATACACACACACACACACACACACACACACACACACACACACACACACACACACACACACAAACCAAGCCAAGATCTGAGAGGAGATTTGTATAGCTAGGTATAGGGATCCAGAAGGAGATTTAAAAAAACCTAAAAACAAAGTTCAGACAGTTGTTTACAGCTGTGGCACAGCCCATCCATGGCTGACTTGTGGCACAGCCAAAGCAAGGAAGTCCATCAAGATGGTCCGGTTAATGCGGCAAAGACCACCTGATTGCTGGTCTGCCTGCTATGGATTGTTTCTGTTTTGGATTTTGGATGGAATAGCAGCAGTTCTGTCCACAGGATTAGGAAATTTACTTTCTCCAGCAGCAGCTCCCATGGCTCAACCTCAAGGTAAGCAAAACAGAATAAAAAAAAAGTATGGTCCGTAAGGGAGTAAGGCAAGGCAGTCTTGCAGATAATGTATGTAAGACAGATTATTAATATTAAAAAGCACCATCCATATAACAATACAAATAGCCATTGCCTACAGCAGCATGCTTCCTGCATCAGGCATTATTGATATGCATGCATTGCCTTAAGGACATTTTGCTGGGGGTGTTATTTTCATAAATTATCCACACCGTGTTAAGAAAAATGTTAATCTTCATAGTCATCTACTTGACACATACTTAAAATCACTGCAGTACTTTACTAGAGATTTGATACAGAACATGGAACATGGTATAACTGTGCACTGGCAACCCTACTGCTGTTTTTACAGCAAATGCTACAGAAACCTTACGGGCAAGGATACTGTAACTAATTTGGTCTGCTCTGAGTAGCTCACAATGGGTATTAACTTTAATCTTTACAAGTGGTTTAAGCTTGGTGTGGTGGGAAATGTTTGGTAGGATCCACAGAGAACATGAGAAGGGCAAATAGTAGAAGCAAACTAATAGTAGAAGCAAACTTCTCAACTTCCCAACACAAAAAATCTGGATACAGTTTTAAATAAGGGGAGCATAGACCTAAAAATAGGGAATAATTTAAAATATTGTTCTTATAAATTTAGAATGTTGTTAAAATAACAAGTTTTGTGCTAGCGTGCTTTTTCTGAAGGATATTTATTTATTTATTTATTGACATTTGATAGCTGGGAAAGTCAAACTGGGTAGAAGCCCATTTTCAGCTGAGGCCCAGGGAGAAAACCTGCAAATTATTACACAATATTTTAAGGAGAATAATTTTACAATCTTCAAAAACAAAACAAAAGCATCTGCAGTTTAAATAATTATACCAAATTAGACATAATATAAAAACATTGTTTAAGAATCGATGCAAGTTATATGACAATAATTTAATATTTAGATACAGTTTTTAAGAGATATTTTAAACACTTTGCAGAGAAATTAAAGGTAAGTTAATCTAATACAAGCAGGAATTGCAATATGAGGTAAGGGAAAAACAGGCAAACAGGTTTATGGTATATTTACAAAGGAAGCCGGGGAAGAGAATTTGACAGTAGTAAGGAAGTAAGTGAAGAAGGGAGATTGAGGCTGTATAAAGAATAAAAAAGTACTTGTTCACATTTAGGGATATAATTTATTCTGGTTTTGGCTTCTCCCAAGTGCTGATTTATGTCATTGAGAATATTTTGGCATTTGAGTTTTCTAGTTTATGTATGTAAACAACAGTGTGCAGGGACTGAAGGCTAGCTTGAACAGAATTATTGAGCTGAGCCTGAGGTAGTCTTGATGCAATATCAGGCTGTGGTGGTGTTGTCAACATTTTAGCAGCAAGCATGAAACTTCAATGTGTCACTCTTATATAGTTTTCCTTTCCAAATGAAGTTTTGGTGCATCATGGTATTGATGACAGCTGCATAAATTTATAAGCCTTTCTCAGACTGTTAATGTGGTATCTTATAAGCAAATATTAAACATGTATATATGAGTTTATGTACTGTATGATTGCAGTGTATGTACTTTATGCATTATATCTTGGGGTGCTTGCATTTTGCATTTTTTTCACAGTGCAGCATGCACTTTGTTAGACTGTGTACATTCAGTATTACTATGTACTCATTCTGTATATAACATTGTTGACTGAAAGACAGTGAGCCGTTTTCTGCTCTTTGAGTTTTTAGCTTGAGATGAAAAGGGTCACTAAATCAGTCCACTTACCCAGTAAACAAATAGTAATAAAGTGTGCATTGCAATCTGTGTTTACATCTCAAGTGTACCTCATTACAAAGAAAGTTCCTCATTTTGAGACTTAAAAATTCCATGTTGCCCATTGTTCTCCACGGAAAGGGTCTACCACAAATTCAGTGTTAATAATTTTTATAAGTATATTCATGGGAAATAATACTGAATTATATTAAGTCATCAAAAAAACTTTTAGTAAGTATAAAGTAAAAGATTTTAACCATCTGGTGAGCTTTGTTAGCTAAAATTGTTAGTAAGCTGCTAATAATTGTTCATATTTTACCCACAGTATGTGTATTTATGGTGCGGTTGTTAACAATATTGCGCCTCTGTTACTGTATAATGTCAGTTTGTTTATGTATTGCACACTTTTTACCCAGAGTAGAGTTTACGTCGTAGTAGTATATAGTTAATAGTGCTAAGGTGTCTGACATGGCAGGAAGCAAAACAAAACAAAAAAAATAATAAAATAATTTCTTTAGTTTCAATGTATTGATAATCAGCAGCATTATTCACTGTCTGATCTGTGTCTGGTAATTGGCAGTTCCTGTGATTTTTGCAGAACATTCCTGATTTTTTTACCTATTATTTTTATTTTTTCTTGTAAAATGTGTGTTTTTGGGAGAGCAAGGACTGTACTAAGTCAGTAAGCAAAGCAATGACAGGTGCTTTTAGTGTCAGACTTCATATCCTTCAGAAAATGTATTACAATGCAAAGTCTAAAGGCAATATTTAAACTAAACTATCTCCCAGATGTCTACCCTCCTCAGCCCACCCCTTACATGTTTGGCTTTATCACTAATTGCTGTTGTGCTAACAGATTGACAGATATTCTGTCTGCACTTGTTTTGGTTCTCAAAAGCAATTCACCAGCTGATAGCTTCTAATCAGTGCTTTGTTGTGGTGTGCAGTTAGACGGAGGGTTATCTGTGCTTTGTTGTGGTGTGCAGTTAGACAGAGGGTTATCTGTGCAGGCTGGCTGAAGGAGGGAATGAAGGGGATGCCTGGGTTGTATAAAGACAGAGGGTTATCTGTGCAGGCTGGCTGAAGGAGGGCATGAAGGGGGATGCCTGGGTTGTACAAAGACAGAGGGTTATCTGTGCAGGCTGGCTGAAGGAGGGAATGAAGGGGATGCCTGGGTTGTATAAAGACCTGAGCTACTTCAATTAGTCTTGGCTCCTCCTTCATTCTCTTCCTTAAAAATTGGGCGAAGGTGTTAAATCACAACAGAGAATTTTGTGACAGGTTTACATATTTTATATGTATGGGAAGAGGGTTTTGACAGATGTTGAGCTTTGACAGTGCCTTGGCTTGGAAATGTGGCTAGTGTTTATGTACATTACATAAGGCATGCACTACAGATGAACAGGGAATTAAACTCCATAAATCATCAGACTGAGGATTTTCCACATTAATGTAATGACTTCATATGCATGGAGGATGTAGCCTGCACAGTGATTATTGTAATGGAATAGGGATCTCAAATGACCCAAGGCAATTTAACAGGGTGGTAAGCAAATAAATACACAAAATGAACTCCACCAAATGAATCAGTTCTTAAAGGAGTGGCAAAACGATGTAAAAAATAAATGTAGATAGCACCAATGGTAATAATCCAGTCAAAATAGCGTACACAACACTTTAATACACGCTTTCATCTCACGACTTCATCAGAATATGCTCAATACTCATTTCAGCTTGTTTAAATATACAATCAATCATCATGTAATTAAATAAAACAATTAAACAATTAGTTACTAACCAACCTTATTAAAAACTGCTTAGTAAAATCCACTAAAATAGTGCTTAATTAAATAAATGAAGTATATTATATTCCTTATTTATACCTAATTTCCTATATTTTAAAAAACATTTCACATTTATAGTTTCATTTAACCCAGGGTGTTTATCTGAGTTTAATCTGACCTGCCATAGTGTTTCCCTTTGTTCCAAAAAATTCTTGAAATCACCAGCTCTGCTGTCAGGTTCACAGATTTCAAGCACAGAAAATACAAATTTTTTAAAAAATTCACAATTAATAGAATGTTTGTATAAGGCATTATTGTCATCTTTGCATTTTATACTGTACAAATGTTCTTTTATGCGGGTACTTAAACTGCGTGTAGTCATACCCACATAAAAAGCTGGGCATGCTGTGCACATGCCAATATATACTACACCGCATGAATTACAGTCTGCGAAACCTGGAACTTCAAAAATCCTATCACTATTAGCTATAGAGATGCTAGTCCCTGCAGATATAAACCGACAGATTTTACAATTCTGGCAACAAAACATGCCTATTTTATTTTTAACACCCTTCTTATACTCAACATTATGATATTCCAACATTTTTTTAATATTGTTGGAATTCCTAAAAACAAACTGTGGTTTACTACCTAATATCTTTGAAACGTCTTGATTCCCCTGGATAATTCTCCAATTTTTAGTAAGAATTGATGCTATTACATTCATTTCACAACTCATTTCAAACGAACATATAACTTCTTTTTCAAAACTTTTTGTTCTACATACTTTAATTAACTTTTGGTTCATAGGTTCATTTAATATTGCTGGAAATACAGACTCACGTTTCTCAAAAATTTCATTTCCACTATTCATTAAAATATTAATATCATAACCTCTATCAATAAATAGAGAAGTTATGAAATGAAATTCTTCAATTAAATGTTCATATTTACTGGTCATACGGCTTGCTCTTATATATTGCCCTCTTGGTATATTTTTAATAGTGTGTTTTGGATGATTACTCTTATAATGCAGGTAACCATTGGTGAACGTCCGTTTTCTATATATTTTGCTGTGGAATCTGTTGTCATTAAGATCCCACCATAGACATACATCTAAAAAGTTCACTGTTAAACCTACATCACCTATAGTAAATTTTAAGAAGTCTGAACACCTATTAACCTGTGTTACAAAATTTTTTACTACTATTCCATCACCTTCTATTATAAAAAATAAATCATCAATAAATCTTTTATAAAACACAATATTAAATTCTTCTTCCATCATGGATAATATATCCATTTCCCACCATGCCATGACTATGTTGGCAAATGAAGGGGCAGCAGATGACCCCATAGCAATGCCCTTTCTTTGCCTATAATATTGTTTACCAAAAATGAAATAATTAGGGTGGTAAGCAAAATGAAAAGGGCCTCTGGTGACCAAAAAATGTAATATTACCCAGTTTATTCATGTACACATCAAATTAAAAATGATAATAATGGCTACATTAAAGTATTCTAACTTCCTCTTACAAGCAATTGCATCCCTGACAAGCCAAGGATCAGTCACTTTCATTTACAGACTACACTGAGCCCATTATAACATCTGTACACTGCACAAGTCAAACCCTAATTGTTATCTAATAAGAGATAATAATGACCGCACTAATGTATTCCAACTTGCTTACTCAAAAACTTGCAGTGCCGCACAGTCTGTCCTCCATCTAACATAGCCAAACTTCAGATGTCTAATTTTGACCAAATAAAATAAAAAGGTCTACTTTTCTAGTTAAAAACTTGCAGTTCTGCCAAGCTAACTTGAAGTCCCACACTAAAAACTTCACTAAATTCACAACTATTATTTTTCCCCGTGCCTGCTTTCAAGTGAAAAATTTTTATTTACAGTATTAGAAGTGATTCATTCTGATTTAAGGGGTGGGGATTTTAAAAGGCTGGTCGAACAAAGAGAGACCTGGTGGCAGATAAAACTTTTTGCTGATCAAGCCCCAGGTTTAAATGATTCAGTTAACATAAAATGTTTTTTAAACAACAATATGTTGAGTATAAAAAAAGACAGTGTCTCTATTTCTTCTTTATTTCTGTGAAATGAGCTCCTTGTTTTTAGTTTAATTAACTACTTAGAAATTTGTTTTTACAATTGGATTATTACTTGACCAATCATCTATTTCTTATGAGTCACCAGTTTTGTATTTAATTGTGTTTTTAATGTCTTTGTTTATTCTGATGAAGTCCAAGGACGAAAGCGGATATTAAAACTTGCTGGTTACGCTATTTGTGGAATTGGTTCTGATTTCTACCTCTGGTTTCGCTGCTTTTTATTTTGCATACGTATTTTTGTGGTTTTTCCTTGTGGTATTTCTTCACCATGGCGGAGGGAACCGACGAGGTACTATTGAACCTGAGTACTTATTCCTTTCCCGAAGGGGAAACTCACAAGGACATCAGCTCCTTATTTATATCTACACTTGTTGATATCCAAAAGTCTTTAAAATTTCTGGTGGCCAAGGCGGACACTTCCAATGCAGAGGCAATTGCATCTTCAAGCCCGCATGGTTCCTTTAAGGAATTAGACACTGTTGTTGAGGTGGAACTAACCAGAGAACGTCCGAGACGGGATTTAGCAAGGGAAGGTTACCTGCGTCCTAATGCACGCTTTCAGCATCAACATGGCACAGACTCCATCCGGCATGATGTTAAAAAACTTTTGGACACATTCGACAATCCATTCGCGAAGTTCGCTAATCAGAACTTTTATTGTGAAGGGGATGTTTTGAAGAAACGTGAAACACTGACCAGGTTGGTAAAGAGGTTCCGTTCTTTGTCTATTGAGAACCACTATTTTGAGAGGTGCATTGAATTAAAAATAATGCCCAAGGGACTTAGGTTCTTTAAACATCCCAACGGTGTACACGTTGGGGATGTTTTTTATGACGATTTGGTTGCTTTTTTCAACGATTGTGGCATGTCTTTCTTAAAACTGTTAGTCGAAAACAACAGTTTGAAAATGTCTGAGTTAAATTTGGAAATCACACGCTTAGAGGGCGAATTGTCCTGTGTTGACAACGCGGATTTTCTTATACCTTTATTTGAGGAGGTTGATAGACATTCTATTGAAGTTACAAATAGGAAACTGGTGAAACTTCAACGTGACATTTTAGCCTACAAAAACAACTCGGCATATTCTTATTTTGTACCGAACGGTCGTGAGACTAAGGGGTTTGTTCATAACAAAAAAGCGGCATTTACCTCTAGTGTCCTTACAAGACCTGAATCTGTGACTCATGTTACCCCAGTTGGACGTATTACTACTGCCGTAAATAACAGTAATGTTTTAAGTGAAAAGTTTAAAGCAGTTTCTGTTACTGGTCAGGCAACATCTTTAGGCAACAAAAAACTGTTGGAAAACGACAATTGTTTTTCTTCCAACAATGCCGATTTTGACTATGAACCTGAAAATGATGTAGTTAACAACCAAAATACTGACAATCCTTTGAGTGAAGTCAACTCGACATGTTTGGCTAACAAGACTTTTTTAGGCAAGAAACCTCCTGTGACCAAGAAGACAGTCTTCACCAGAAGCAGGACATTTATGAATTCAAACTCTTCGGGCGAAGAGAATTGACAAGTGAAATTGAAGAATTAACTAATTTTGACATTATTAACTTAACTGACATTACACTAGGGCCCCACGAATTACACATTCTTAGGCTGGGACTAAATTTTGTCCCAACCAGGAAGGCCGACTTGTGTAAAACTACTATTGATATCAAGAAATTTACTCGGAGATTAAATCTTGCTTATATTTTACATGATGTTTCATGTCATGACAAGAAGTTAATTAAATCTTCTAATTTTAATCCTCCACTAGTTCATACATTAAAAATTTATGAAGAAGCTTGTTTACAGGAACTACATTCTTCCTTGGGGAAGAAAGATAGGCCAGTACATAATTTAACCATTGACGAAAGAAAAGCATTTAACAGGTTAAAACACATGAATCATAATATCCGATACATGAGAAGTGATAAAGGTGGGAACATAGTTATAATGTCTCAAGAATTATATAATGTAAAAATGTCAAAACTACTAGAAAATTTTGATGAGTATGAAATTGTTACACTTTTTGATATCAGGAGAAAGGAAAGATTAATTCATTCTTTTTTGTATGATGCCCTAATGTCAGGTGAGATCACTTTTGAGGTTTATGATTTTTGTTTTATTGACAAACCTAGAATTGGTATTCTATTTGGAATTCCCAAGACACACAAGAGTCAATCTGACCCACCCTTTCGGCCTATAGTTTCTGCTCCCCATTCAGTCACCGAAGGGATAGCCCTTATTATTGATGCCATATTAAGTCCTTTGGTTTCTGATTTTGACTCTTTCCTTAAAGATTCTTGGCATTTTTTGCAAAAAATCAAGGAGAGTTCTGTTTCTAAGACTTTTGATCCAGACAAACACATCATTTTTACACTTGATGTTATATCCTTATTTACTAGCATCCCCCATGAGGATGGAGTGGAAGCAATTCGTAGTATCCTGAGTAAAAACAAAAACTTTAGAACAGGACAAATATCTACTATTTGTAGATTTATTGAAATATTGTTACAAAATAACTTTTTTCTTTTTGGGAAAACTTTCTACAGACAGAAAAGAGGTGTGGCTATGGGGTCCTCAGAGGCACCTGCCTATGCAAACCTAGTGATGTCTTGGTGGGAGGAAACTATATTAAGTGCAGTTAAAAATGAATTCCAAGTTTTATTTTACTGTCGTTTTGTTGATGATCTTATGTTTATCATTCAAGGGAATGACACCACGGTTCAACACTTTCTCCATAGGTTGAATGCTACTGGAGGTTTTTTACAATTTACCTTAGGTTGCCTTGGGAAGTCCATTAATTTTTTGGACGTTAACCTTTGGTGGGATATTATAGAAGGGAGATTCCACAGTAAAATTCATCGAAAAGAAACTTTTACAAACAGTTACGTGCACTTCACTAGTGCACATCCAACACATGTCATTCGTAACATACCGAAGGGGCAGTTTATACGTGCATGTAGGATGACCACTGGGGAGCACGATTTATTAATGGAAATTGATTTTATCAAACATTTGTTTCTTTCTAGAGGGTATAATTTACAACTTTTAAATTCCATCATTGATGATATACAAACAAAAAGGCAATCAAATTATAAGGCCATACTTGACGATGAGAATATTAAGACATCTAACTTGACGTCTAGTACAGTTGAAAGTAACCACCGGTTAGTTTGTTCTTTGGATATGACCATCGACAATAACTTGATCCGTGACATTCTGACGAAAAATTGGAAAATCATTCATGGTAATTCAGATTTACATGATGTGGTTGGCAGAAAACCTACCTTTGTTTATAGGAATACTTTTAATGTTAAAAAAGCTCTAGAACAACACTCTTTTAAGCCACACCATACAGTTTACAATGTTAAGGGTATGTTTCCATGTAACAATTGCAGTACTTGTAGGTTCGTGGCCAAGGGACCTATGATTTCCATTGAGGGTATAGATCTTACTTTCCCTGTTCCTGAATATGTTACATGTAAGACTATAGGGGTAGTTTATATTGGTCTTTGTAGTTCATGCCCTGCATTTTATGTGGGGATGACTACTAGGAGCTTGCACACCCGAATCAAGGAACACGTTTATAACATTAAAACTAAAAATGACAATAGTGCATTGTTCAAACATTCTGTCAATTGTTTGAATTTTAAAAAATTTTTATTTACAGTATTAGAAGTGATTCATTCTGACTTAAGGGGTGGGGATTTTAAAAGGCTGGTCGAACAAAGAGAGACCTGGTGGCAGATAAAACTTTTTGCTGATCAAGCCCCAGGTTTAAATGATTCAGTTAACATAAAATGTTTTTTTAAACAACAATATGTTGAGTATAAAAAAAGACAGTGTCTCTATTTCTTCTTTATTTCTGTGAAATGAGCTCCTTGTTTTTAGTTTAATTAACTACTTAGAAATTTGTTTTTACAATTGGATTATTACTTGACCAATCATCTATTTCTTATGAGTCACCAGTTTTGTATTTAATTGTGTTTTTAATGTCTTTGTTTATTCTGATGAAGTCCAAGGACGAAAGCGGATATTAAAACTTGCTGGTTACGCTATTTGTGGAATTGGTTCTGATTTCTACCTCTGGTTTCGCTACTTTTTATTTTGCATACGTATTTTTGTGGTTTTTCCTTGTGGTAGTTCTGCCAAGCTAACTTGAAGTCCCACACTAAAAACTTCACTAAATTCACAACTATTATTTTTCCCCGTGCCTGCTTTCAAGTGAAAAGTATTGTCTATACAGTAGCTGCCTGCTTACCATGAATACAGTGATGTAGGTGTATTTACAGACCTACAATAACCACAACACAAATGATGTAGATGTAAACAGCCACAAAACTACACACAGCTGCTGTGACTGGTGTCACGTCGCAGTGCACTCCAGAAATGTGGACATAATATTTGCTGACTTTTAGTGCTTGCATTTGGAAATGAACCAGATTAGGTGTTGGCAATGTTACCCCGTGTCACTTAATGGTAAAAAAACAAAGACTCAAAACATAAGCTGGCAAACTTACTTCCACACGGTTGTTTTCTTTCACATTAACTTTTTGCTTTATTTTATTTGCTTTATTTATAGCTGAATAATATTAATTTTCCATGGCCAGTAAAATTTGTAAACAACTTACATTAAAAGCAATAAACAGTAACTATTAATAAGGAAACAGCCACATGTGTACATTTGCTTTATAAATACAGCCTTCTTCAAGTCTAAAAACATAGCAACACCTTCCTGCATATGCAAGCTGGAAAGGTACCTCCTAGGGTATGTGGAAAGAACTAAGGAAAAAAATACTGGCCAATCCCCATTTGGCCTAACATTGTCATAAAGTGTCAGCTGGATGTAAGTTTAACACACTGACTGACGCAACTGACATTTTTCAGCCTTTACTGGGAAAATCTAAATGACAGGATGGAGCAGTATAAGCAATCAAAACTAGTTTGTCTAGTTAAACTCAAAGGTTAAAGAGCTGCACTCTATTTTTTTTCAGTGTTGCCATTCCCTTTTTACAAAAATTGTGTTTAATGATTCCCACATGGACACATTTGACAAAGCATCTTTTACTCTAGGATGGCAGCCATGGGACATTGTCTGGATGGCATTCAACACAAAACATACTAATATAGCTTACATGACAACTTGAAGTTCACTCAACTAAATTCCAGACCTCCCCACAGGTGAGTGTAACAGAAACATTCTTCTATGTAGAATATATATATATATATATATATATATATATATATATATATATATATATTTTTTTTTTTTTTTTTCTAACATGCCATCCCTAACCAGGCTGTCTAACCATCAGTTTGTCACCATTTTACTTACCACATAGCAGATCCACCAGAAAGCTACACCTAGCTAGTGACATGACCAGGAGTTGCCTATTTCCACTGAGGAGGTGATAACTCGTTGTTTATAAACCTTATACACTCTGCAACACTTTTTTTCCTTACATTTAATCTGAAGAAGACCTGGTTTACTTTTTATTAAGGACAAAGGACAAAAGTGTTAGCGTCTTTCACTGTTAGTAGAATACCACAACTGAACTAGGTTTAAGGTAAAGCAATGTGACATTATACTTGAATCACAGAACTGACATCCAGTGAAATAGATGTCATTATTCCTGCCTCTGATACACAATGTTAAGGCCATCAGTAAATATTTTTGCCCTTTAGTATTATCATGTGACATTCGTGACCATAATCTCATGTAAAGCCACTCTTTGTCCATTCCATACATATTGTATTATTTACAATATTTACTTTTTATTATTAGAATGTGTAATTTTGTGGAGCTTTTCTCCCTGGGCCTCCACTCTTATACACCAAATGAATGCTCATGTCTAGGTCACCATCCTTCTAAGTCCATCCCTTATTGTTGTGACTCCGAGCTGCAACAGAAGGTGAAATCATTAGCATATTAATCCCCCCCCCATTGCCATGGTCCTGTAGAGCAGCAGCAACTTGAGAATTCACCAGCCTCTCTCTCACTCCACTGTATGTAACATAATATAATGCCATCATTACTAGGGGTAACTTCTATCTTCCACCCCCTGCCATTTAACACCAAATAGGTAGCAAGCTGCTATCCTTCTCTAGCAATAGCAATGTAAATTTTCATGTCTAAGGTTGTCACGCACTCACCTTTTAAAAAACATTGAATTGGTCATGCTTAAGATGCTACCCTGCTGTGCCTTGTTCTGCAGATAAAATAATAATGCTTGTGTTCAGAAAAGGATCCTATGTGAAATGTCACATTTTCAGAAGAGAAATATACCTCTGGAGTCTTGTACAAAACCTCACTTCTTTTGTTACAGTGATGGCATCAAAGGAAGGCTTGTACTGCTGTGGAGGATCTGCCAAGGAAAACATCATGTCGTAGTTCATTCCCAGACTAAGCATAATCTTCTGCATTTTAATTTTTTGAATTTTGTTTGCTAACTTAGTAAGTGCATATGTACAAGGCCTCTTTAAAGAGCAGCACAAGATCAATGTCTGCCACTTGTTCAAATTCATATAGTCTGAAAATGGTGACTGAGGGAATCAAACCTAGTACTACTGGGTGAAGCTCATTAGCAGGTTATAGACTAAATTACCTGCATTAATCTGCCTAACTTCATAGTTGCTCTTGTGTAGGATAGCCCTCCTTCCACATTCCATTCTTCGACAGCTGTAATGTATGATGGGTAAGAATCAGTACGTTCAGCAGCACAGTGAAAAACTCTGGTTCAACTTGCCATAGACTGATTTATGTCTGAGCTACATCTGGAGATTGTTTGATGCTTCTTATCATTTTGAAGCAATGGCCTGGATTACAAATGCCACATGCATGCACTGTATTAATACCAAACCCTGACAAAGACAGGACAGCCAGGCAGTGCATAACAACACAGTGAAGGTAATCGGCAGAGGCCCCGGGAACATCCTCCATACTTGGGATGGGTCAGTATATCAGTAAAAAGCCACCAAAAAATGTCCAGTTCTCAAGCAGCAAACCAACTCCAGAAAGAAAGAAAAAAGTATAATACACGATTAATGCCCAAATCCAAACAGGAGCCAATATAAAATAAAGCTTTTATTAACCAACAGCTTTTTGTCTACAACTGGGTAGACTTCTTCAGATTAAATGTGAATTATTTAAAAACACATTGTTTTATAGTCCTTTTGGTCAAATTGATTAATTAACACTTGATTTAATAAAATTAGCAAAGGCACTAAAATATATTTAACATATTTGTTAAAAGCATATAAAATCTTGTATAATAGGGTCTTGATTTAAACAAATCACAGTCCCCAGGATTCAGCAAGCTCTGCACAGTTTGCAGGAATAGTGCAAGTGCTGCTGCATGCAATATGGCCAACGAGCAATCTAGGAATGAGCTCCCAGGATATGCACGAGCGCTCCTACACTATTCCTGCATGGACACAGCTCCTGTATGCTTATTACCCCATTTGCAGGTGAAAACCATGCAAATGAGGTGAGTTAGTGATCCAGTAAGCAGGCAGGCGTCTGTGCAGGAATAGTGTAACCTACAGAAATGTAGGCTATTAACCGAATACATTTCTGCAAATTATAAAACGGAGGCATGACAACTCCAAAGAAAAAATGTATTCAATGTAGTAGGCATGCCAATGGCCAAATAGATAGCAATTGGCATGGTAAATGGTTGCAAAATTATAAAAAATAACTTTTATTTGTTTTTGGCCAATTTTGGCCATTTAAGTGTAGGGCAGCGGTGCGCAAACGGGATCGGCCTGAAAATAAACAAAAGTAGAAAATAAGCTTTTAAACCAAAACCAGTATTCTGCCATAATAGTCAATGGCATGCCGAAGACAGTAATACCATTGAATAGTGGTTGCTAAGGGGGAAGGCTGAGTGTAAGTCTTGTGACCATGCATTAGCAGTCAATTTTATGCAAATGAGGGGATTCATACCGAATCACAGATTTCCCCTCAGTGCCCTGGAAGCTATCATGGCTCCCACATCTGGCATATGACACAGCTGTACCAGAGATTTCCAAAGCAATGAAAAGAAGGCCACTGTGGATAAACTTCACTACAGCAACAAGTCTAAACAGCAAAAATAAAAAATTGTAGTGAAGAAACACAGCCAAAGTAATAAAACACACAAATTTAATAGAGGTAAGCATTTTCACATGTGATATGATGCTTCTTCAGACCAAAAGAAACTCTTCGCAGCTCAACTTATATAGTTAAAACAAAATAAATAATTAGTTAATCATTCAGTCAATTCCCAGTTAAAAGTTAATTATTATTACAAATAGCCAATAAAACCAAGAACAACATACACAAATACATAAATACACTTCTATTTCAGACTTCTATTTTTAAGGTGAGGTTTTATTGATGCTCTATCTTTTAAGCCAGGAAACCAATCTGCTTTAAGTTTAATAATCCATTTTAGTTCCCTTAGCTCAGTAATATTTCTTAAAGCACCTAACCTAGGTCCTAAATGTACACACTCTATAACTTTAAAACTAAAGGTATGAGACTGATCAAAAGATACTAAATGTTTGGCTAGGGCACTTCTATTAATAACTCCCTTTTTCATTGCTAAAAGATGTTCCCTGACCCATTCTCAGAGAGTCCAGTTCATCATATCTACATAAAAAGAGCTGCAGGTATTACATTCAGCAAGATAAATTATATTTTTAGTATTGCAATCTGCTGATATTTTAAAAAAGTGTTTCTTTCTAGTAGTGGGGTGAATAAATTGGGTGGCCATAGTGGTGCAGCAGTTAGTGTTGCCATCTCACAGCAAAAGGTTCTCTGGTTTGATCCTCGGCTGGGGTGCCTTCTGTGCGGAGTCTGCATGTCCTCCCTGTCTTTGCATGAGTTTCCTCTGGGTGCTCCGGTTTCCTCTCACACCCCAAAGACATGCTTTAGATGGATTGGACACTCTAAATTGGCCATAGGTGCGAGTGTGCACGTATGTGTGCCTTCTGTGGAAGGTTGGGCACTGGGCTGGCAACTCAACACCGTAAAACTCCACTGCCAATCATGAGCAGACAGGTGATCCGCTGTGGTGACTCCTAACTGGGAAAAGCCGAAAGAGGAAGAAGTGGGATGAATAAATTCACTATGTTCAGCTAAAACACTACATATAGTATACTTCCCAAACTGTGTAAGACCTGGTCTTGAAATTTCTATTATACTATCGTTATTTACATTGCATAACAGTCTTTTCAAGTTCTTATTTTTATATTCAAACTTTGGTTTATAACCCACTACTTCTTGTACTTTTTCATCATACTGCAATATTGACCAATTTTTCTCTATAACGTGTCTTACCTGATCAATATTACTAGAATATTGCAACCTAAGAGGAACAACATTATTATCAACATTATATCTATCTGCAGTAGTAACTTGTAACATGTCCTCTGACATGTATGGTTTCGCTTTACCTTTTCTTTGTTGAGCAACTTATTCTATCCCTACTTGTATTTCTGTAGTATTATATCTCCTTTGCAACAAATTACTTTTAAAATTCTTAATGTCATATTCAAATCTGTTGTCATCTGTATCTAATCTGGAGATATGACATGTTACAAGTTAATACTGCAGATAATCCAACCAAATGCTAAAAAGCACAAACTGGTAAAAAACACACAAAGGAAGAAAAAAACACAGTGAAAACCAAATGTAAAAATTAAAGTGAGCGCTTTCGTTTACTGCATTAAGTAAACTTCATCAGACAATGCAAATTACAGGTGTGCTCATATTTAAATATAAAAGAGTTAATTAGAATTACATCATTTCCTTTTAAAACCAAGCCTCCTATTAAAGAACCAAACATCCAACATAAATATATGTATATTATAATAAACTTGTTTTAAACCTATCCAAATAATACATTCAATAAACAAAATACAAAAAAATGAACATAAAATGTATATATTAACTCAAAACATGAAAATCATCTCAATAAAGCCTTCAGTTTTAAGATACTTTTAATTTCTACTGAGTCATTTAAACCAGGGGTAGAAACCTTTTAGAAATGGTATTAAACTACAATTTCTTTATGTTTAACAATGAACTATTTCTGCAAAAAAACGGTGTAGCGATGGGCTCCCCTTGTGGAGCTACATTTGCTAACACTGTGATAGCTTTTTGGGAAACAAATTAACTCTTTTTGGATAATATGTTTCGGGAATGAGCAGTATGGTATACCCGTTACCTGGACAACATATTTATCCTATGGCATGGAAATTTAGCATCAGCTGAGACTTTTGTTAAACATATAGGCAGCTTTACTGATTTTCTGGAATTTACATGGGAGTTTAGTACTGATAGGATTTCCTTTTTAGATGTGGATCTAAATAAGAACTGTGAAACCTATACCTTCATTTCCAAAATATTCAGGAAATCAACATACTCTAATTCCTTTTTACATTTTTCAAGCTGCCACCCCTATTTTCAGAAGAGGGGAGTTGTCAAGGGACAACTTGTGCGAGCTGCAAGGATGGTGTCCCTTGAGTCAGACTTCAATGAAGAATGTCTCTTCTTGAAAAGCTTGTTCCTGAAACGAGGTTACCCAAATAAATTAGTGAATGATCTGATTTTGGAAGTGTCTGTAAAAAGACTCAACGGGTATTTTACACCTTTGTTGAGAAATGAAATTCATAGTGCTAGACCCCAATTTAACATTACCCATGAAGCTACTTGCACCCCAATTGAGGAAACTTTTATTGGGACTGATGAGGAAAGAATAGGAGATTTAACAGAAACAAATAAACTTCTTGATAAGAACAAAGTAGTTTTGAGTTTTATTACAACTTTCTCTACTGACGCCTACCTTTTAAGATCTATTTTGACTAAGAATTGGTGTTTTTTATTTGATGATGCAAATATTAGACAGCAGGTAGGTGATGGTCCTAGAATAGTATTTAGAAAGGGCTTGAACTTGAAAAACATGATTGAGGGGGTTTATGTGAGATGTCACGAACCCCATCGGGGCATGTACAAATGTCAGGCTTGTCACTGGTGTCAATACATACAAGTGGGTAGTAAATTCACCATTAGAGGGAAGACCTATGACATCAAGGATAAATTTAATTGTAACACCAAGGGTTTAGTTTATTTGGCTATGTGCTCTAAATGCCCAGCTTTCTATGTGGGTAAGACTGTGAGGCCATTTAAGAACAGGATTTATGAGCACATTTATGCGATCAACAAACTGAATTTTAATAATGCATTAGCCAGGCATATTAATATTTTCCCTGAACATGAATTTAGATTTTTAGGTATTGAGAAAAATTATGAGAATGTGAGAGGGGGACCCATGGATTTGAAAATTGAAGAAAGGGAATTAATTTGGCAACTTAGATTAAATGCCCTTTCTACCCCTGGTTTAAATGACTCCATATCTATTAAAAGTATCTTAAAACTGAAGGCTTTATTGAGATGATTTTCATGTTTTGAGTTAATATATACATTTTTATGTTCATTTTTTGTATTTTGTTTATTGAATGTATTATTTGGATAGGTTTAAAACAAGTTTATTATAATATACATATATTTATGTTGGAGGTTTGGTTCTTTAACAGGAGGCTTGGTTTTAAAAGGAAATGATGTCATTCTAATTAACTCTTTTATATTTAAATATGAGCACACCTGTAATTTGCATTGTCTGATGAAGTTTACTTAATGCAGTAAACGAAAGCGCTCACTTTAATTTTTACATTTGGTTTTCAGTGTGGTTTTTTCTTCCTTTGTGTGTTTAATACTGCAGATAGTTATAATTTTGATAATAATGTTGTTCCTCTTAGGTTGCAATATTCTAGTAATATTGACCAGGTAAGACGTGTTATAGAGAAAAAATGGTCAGTATTGCAGTCTGATGAAAAAGTACAAGAAGTAGTGGGTTATAAACCAAAGTTTGGATATAAAAATAAGAAGAATTTGAAGAGACTGTTATGCAATGAAAATAACAACAGTATAATAGAAATTTCAAGACCAGGTCTAACACCGTGTGGGAAGTGTAATATATGTAGTGTTTTAGCTGAACATAGTGAATTTATTCACCCCACTACTAGAAAGAAATACTTTTTTTTAAATATCAGCAGATTGCAATACTAAAAATTTAATTTATCTTGCTGAATGTAATACCTGCAGCTCTTTTTATGTAGGTATGATGAACCGTACTCTCCGAGAATGGTTCAGGGAACATCTTTTAGTAATGAAAAAGAGAGATATTAATAGAAGTGCCCTAGCCAAACATTTAGTATATTTTGATCAGTCTCACACCTTTAGTTTTAAAGTTATAGAGTGTGTACATTTAGGACCTAAGTTAGGTGATTTAAGAAATATTACTGAGCTAAGGGAACTATATAAACTGACCTGTGAAGAATTTCCTTTGGTCTGAAGAAGCATCATATCAGATGTGAAAGCACTTACCTTTATTAAATTTGTGTGTTTTATTATTTTGGCTATGTTTCTTCACTCCAATTTTTATTTCTGCTGTACCAGAGATTTGCAAGTGGGGACATTCCATATGGCCACCTAGTGGGGGATGCTGATTATGTACTGGAGCCCTGGCTGATACCCATCAGAAATGCACACACATCCGAACAAGAACTCCATAATGAGGCACATGCACACATGAGAATCATAATAGTGTGTGTTTGGGATGCTCAAGTCACAGTTCCAGTGCCTGGACATATCTGGTGGAGCCTTGCAGTACTCTCCAGCTACATGTACACACATTTTCATTGTATGTGCCATGCTACACAATATGATCCTGTGGAAACAGCTGTAGCAGGAACCGCATGGGGCAGAGCCACACAGCCCTCCACCATTGCCAAGGCCAGCACAGGCACAGAGTGACTCAGAGAAGGAACAACCTGAGCCTGCCCATGTAGGCAGAATGAGGCATGCCCAGTATGCTCAGGCTTTGGCAAAGAGGCAATGCATAGGACATACACTGACACGTTAGGAATCCAGGGAATGACACCTCTCTCTGACTCGCACATGCGGTAAAACAGATGCCAAACATGACACTACCTGTGCTTTACCATGTATAGGGAGTGTACTATGTGCATCTTACATAGTCAGCCCTCCAGCACCATCCTCAATACTGGCACAGCCGGAAGTAACTCACTCTTCCTATCAACTGCTGAATGGAGTAGTATATTCTGCTAGTTGCAGCTATGGTATGGATGTGAGCTTGCAAGGGAATCAGGTGGCTGAATGGGATGACAGCAGATAGTTGACACCTATATGGGCAGCATGGACTCCATAACAAATACTGATGTCAACAAAGTAGGCAGTACTAGACAAGGTAATTAATCCCACTGCAGTACATGTGGTGGCCCAAATGTGTGTCCATAAAACAGACACATGCATATCAGTGAGGTTCACATACCCAACAACAGCCTCAGCCAGCAGGACATCTATAGATGACGATAAAGAAAGATTGTGTTAAGGCCTCCAATTAATGGCAATGGATAACAACCCCCCCCCTCCAGATCTACACAGACAGACTGCAACAGATCAGACAGTTGTATGTTAGTTCTCCAGGGTATGAAGTCTGAAACTGAAATGTGGGTCAATAAAACCTAAGTTCTGTACTCTATTGATATGCCTCTAGTCTGCATGATAGGTCAGAATACAAAACGAAATGGAAGACAACAGAGTACAGTCATGACAAATGTTTACAGTCCCCCCACAATCATATGCATGAGTGGGGTTAATAACAGTGGAGCGCAGATTACCTGAGCTGGCCCAACTTACAGGATAGATTATTGCATGTGTACAATGTGCAGGGCTCTGTGTGTTAGGTTGTCATGTGTTGTACATTGTGTGGAAGTGGTCAGCAGGTAGGCATGGAGGGTTATGTCCTGGTGGCCTATGGCCAGTACTGTTGATGACAGGGCCATGTTCTGACAACTGCAGTTCCAACCAAAATGCATCCCAGCAACACCCAATTCAGCAGTCATCCATACTCATTGTTCAGATGTCAATATCTGTCACCATCTGAAAGATGGACATGCCATGAGTGTGGGCCCAAACATACACACAGTACACAGCTGGAAGTATCCTAGACAGAGTACATAAAATGTAACTGTCAACTGCACACACATTTGGAATTATACATACAGGTTTGCAGCACATTAGTTGTCTGTGTAGTATGGAATACTGATGTATTCTGACCATTCACTGGCACACCACAAAAGGCACAGTTATGAAGTAATGGCAGAATGCCTATGTCCCACACAAGGCAGCATAAAGGGAATGTCCCAAATATATCTCTGAGATACCTGCAAGAAGCCTCCATATCACACATGCACTCAGCTCACCGCACCATTATCCACAGGTTTATCACAGGTCATAACCCTGCTGTTAAGAATGAGTACATTATGACCCCCACTTCTGTATGGGAATACTCACAGAATGCAGCACGTTGAAGAGGTGTCCTATGCAGGTGTGTCCCTAGCTGTAAGCAGCACCCTGCCAGAATCCAGACCAATGGGTTAATATGGATAGGAAGTATTGCCATTAACACCTCACACACTTACCCTGTCTCCCAGGGGAATCCAGTGGCCCACACCCTGGGACTGCAGGAGTGACAGAATGCACTGGCCTGCTACAGATGGCTTGCATCACTACCAAATGCCCTACAGTCCTCTGTTAAAGGCCTGTGCCGCACCCATACTGCCAGTGTATTCTATCACATGGGGTCCCAACTAACAACATAACACAGTCCACAGAACACAAATGCAAGGCCATGTCGACAAATCCCAGTAGCATGCCCACCATGTCCTATTGCATGAACTGTGGACCAACCCCTAAATAATGCTGGGATAAAGGGACAACTATAGGGATACTTTGCAGATATCACTCACATAATGTTAAGAAGAGGATAGAATAACAAAGTGGCCGGGTGTAGAAGCATGGACGCCATGGAGTGTGTGAAGTCTGAAACTCTGATGTGCGCCCATACTACCCCTACCTGCAAACCCAGTAATGGGTGGCTACAAACCTGCTTGTAAACCCCGATGTGAAGGGGAACTGACCAGATAAAAGAGACCTGCCTCTGGGTAACTCAGGTGAATATGTACAGCTGAGAGGTATGGCCACAGCAGGATATGGCCATTATGTTATGTCGATAGATGTACAAGCAGGGGATCCTCAGCCACCACAGTACCAAGGTGCTGGACCATTTACACAGATCCAACAACAAGTGTCTGCAGCTACCCCTCCAGAGTGGCATACAAATATATATATATATATATATATATATATATATATATATATATATATATATGTGTGTGTGTGTGTGTGTGTGTGTGTGTGTGTGTGTGTGTGTGTGTATGTGTGTGTATATATATATATATATATATATATATATATATCAATATGTATATAAATATATATGTGTATGTACATGTATACATATATCTACATATGTATGTATATATATATATATATATATATATATATATATATATATATATCCATATCCTTGTTATGTGTAAACATGACTGTTGTATATACCTTCCCAGATGTATCACACCATATTTATCTATGAGTATATTTAGATATAACAACATGCTTGATTCAACACTGATATCACTAATAAGTCAAAGCAGTTGCTCACTATCATTCAGTATGTGTATTGACAGATATTGGAAAGAACAACAACAATCACCGAAGGTGTGATGGCTTAGTGGTTAACTGCTGTGACTATAGTGTATAGGGTCCTGGATTCAAGACCTGTAAGGGCTTTTTATTTTGTTACTAGGCAGAACAAGGACTGTTGGATACAGAGTTGTTAAGGCAGTTTTAAGCAGCTTTAAGCAGGTTTGCGCGATGGTAAGTGCTGCTAACATACAGTTAAATGAAAAGCCGCTTACATCGTGTAGGCTTCGCTTACCAGTGCGCAAATCTGCTTAACATTTATATTTCAGCAATGCTTACACATGCTAAGCATGGCTCAGCCCTGGTAACCAGTGATCACATTCCAGTCTGATAATGACACCTTTAATAAGTGTATTCAATTTCGTGTACATAACATCCGTCTATGTGCTGTCATTACAGTAGCAAGGGGTGTGAGTATACTTTCTGAGACACCTGAGTATATATGGCTAGTACAACAATCTTTTCCTTTTGTATGTTTCATACATGGATAGTATCCCAGGTTATATGCAGTCACACTTGCATGTATTGTATCATTATGTTACTACTGTTAACAGTACTTTCCCAAGTAAGAGTAGATTGCAGATTGTATTACTGGAACCATACACCCCTACATGCAAAGCTGGTTTCTGAGTGCTGACTATCGTGTCCTTAGTGTGTGAGCTGTGTGTTATTAAGTACTTGCTATTGGATATTGATCTGATATGTGGATATTAATGGTAGACTACTATGTGTAGGACATGTCATTGAGGACTGCTGTCATGTAGTAATGGCATACCTATCAGTGTAAGATGTCTGTCAAAACATTAATCCTAATGCATAACCTGTTGGCTAGCTGATTTTTGTCTGTCCTCTGTACAGATCTCTCAGATATCTGCACAATGTCAGGTATCCATCTTGGCTGCTCACAGGCAATCTATGCCTGACTGACACTGACATGTCTGCCCAGCTGTGCTATGAATGCCACAGCTAGGAAACGCCACGCTGTATGCACCACATACCATGGATATCTCAACTAGACTACCACAGTCAACAGAACATGCTTGGGTACAGGTCTCCAACTCAGACACTGGCCATGCTATGTAATATATGTTGCATACATATATTGTATGCAACATATATATACATATATATATATATATATATATATATATATATATATATATACATATGAAAAGAGACATGAAAGAGCTCTCTGATCATGTAGTCAAGGCGGGTATGACCCTGAGTAGCATTCTGCCCTCACCAAGAATGATACCGCAGTATAAAGGAAAAAATGATCAATTTCAATAATTGGCTAAGCTTCTGGTGTCATTCAAAGGGCATCCAGTGTCTGTCAGCCTGGGATGACATGCTCGACAAGCCTCGTTGCTTCGCAAGAGATGGCTTGCACCTGTCACCCCTAGGCTTTTGAATACTGGCCAAGGCTCTTGCTGCTCCCATAGTGCCTTTTTTAGGCAAGGCTCAAAAGTCAAACCCACATCTGTAAACAGCACAAATAAAAAAATGAGGGTTATGCTACTCAATGCCAGGAGTTTAAATCTCAAAATGCACGTGCTCGAGGCACTCCTCAGTATGGAGAACGTCATCATCTGTGCAATAACTGAAACCTGGTTCAAGGCTCCACAGAGCACCCCAGCACTACCGGGCTACAACTCATACCACACATTTTGGCCACATAACATGGACCGAAACACAAAAGGAGGGGGTGTATCCATATTCATCAAGGATACCTACACCTCCAGGTTAGTGGCGCAGCATGATACCTCCGAGATCATCCATGTGTGACTAACATCAGGCAAATCTGCAATGCAAATTGTGGCCTGCTACAGATCATCCTCCATGACCCATGACCACCACTCCACCTTTCTGGAGACACTGGAAAACAAGAAGGTCCTACCGAATACCCTGATATTGGGTGATTTCCATTACCCTACCATTAACTGGGAAAACTACTCAAGTACAAACTCCCTGGTCCAGCGCTTCCTGGAATTCATCAACTCAAATGCCCTGGATCAGCTGATAAACTCCCCTACCAGAGGTGAAAACATATTGGACCTGGTCATCACCAACATGGGCGACAAGTGTTCCACAACGGAGGTCAGCCCATCACTGGTTAGATCAGACCATAAACTAATCACTCTGGATGTCCACACCACCACCTCCAACCAAGGAAACCACAGTGAAAAACTTTTCTATAGCAAACTTTACCTTACTTAAGACAGAGGTGGTAAGATTCACAGCCCCCACGCTAAAGGATAGCAGTGTCCAAGATGCAGGAACCTTTACAAATGCACTCTATGAGCACCCACAAGGATGCATGGATCGTGCCATCCCTAGCAAAACCAAGACTTACTCCCCTAAGAGAAGGAAACCAGTCTGGTGGACCCCTGCCATAAACAGGCTATACAATAGAAGGACGAAACTAGTTCAGAGAAAAGCAAATTCCAAGAAGGAAAGACATCCCTGATCAGTATCAGTAAGAAACTAAGGTCCCTCATAAAATCCTCCAAGGCTAACTTCGAAAGAAAAAATAGCCAAGAATTCGAAAGATAACCACAAAGCCTTCTTTATCTATGTCAACAATTTAAGTGGCAACTCGCAGATATGCTCTGAGCTAGTGCAAAATAGCACAAAATATACTGAAACCACTGATATTGCCAACATTCCGGCAGATAGATTCAGTGCGAACTTCACCCCCTCTCACCCCCAAAAGGGCCCACAACAGTACCGGAAAAGTGTAGTGTCCCGGAAATCACAGCCACACAGGTGAAAGCCCTTTCAAAAGCCAAAAGCACAGCATCAATGGGGCCAGATAGTGTCCCAGGCTGTGTTTTGCATGAACTACAGAACAAACCAACCCCCCACCTAAACACACTATTCAACCTCAGCCACTCCACAGTTTATGTACCCATAGAATGGTGTACATCAATGGTTATTCCGCTCCACAAAGGAGGGGCCACAACTGACTCTGGTAATTATCACCCCATAAGCCTGACTAGCCTGGTCTGCAAGGCTATGAAGCACATCATCATGGAACTCATTAACAAAGACATTAGGAACCTCCAAACACTTGACCCAACCCAGTTCAGCTTTGTTAAGGGCAGATCATGCCTACTAAACCTGGATGACTTCTTCGAGACAGTCACCAAGGCCATAGATGAGGGTAAGGTAGTTCACATAGCCTACCTTGACCTCGCCAAGGCTTTTGACACCATTCCCCACTCAGGAATTATAGAAAAACTCACCATCCTGAACATAAACCCCTATGTCACGAGATGGGTTACCAACTGGGTTACAGACAGAACTCACACGGTAAGAATAGCGGGCTCCAGGTCTGACTCTAAACCAGTCACAAGTGGTGTCCCACAAGGCTCAGTCCTGGGACCCCTACTGTTTGGCAGATACTTCTCAGATGTACAGGCAAACACAGGAGGACTATGGCTAACCAAGTTCACCAATGACTGCAAATTGGGAGCCATAAATGACTCTCCAGCTGACATGGACATTCTTCAAAAGGGCCTTATTGAGACGGACACCTGGTGTCAAAGTCATGGTCTCAAGCTAAATGCCAAAAAAATGCATAGTCATTCCATTTGGGAAAAACAAAACACCCATGAATTACCACATAGGTGGCAGCCCCCTTAATACAGAAGAGCTAATAAGAGATCTGGAGACCCAGGTAGATAGTAATCTCTCCTTTGACAATCATATTGCCAAAGTAGTTAGGAAATTCTTCTATGTAGCCCATCTAATTACTAAAGGGTTTGCATCTAGAAATAAAGAGTTTATAGTGCCCCTCTACTCATCAGTCATCAGACCCATCATAGAGTATAATGCCCCATTTGGGATGTACCTCACAAAACACTTCCAACAGCTGGAAAGACCACAAAAGTACCTCACCAAGAGGATTACTGGCCTCAAACATATGTCCTATGCAGCCCGACTGGAAAAAAAACAGCTGTACTCAGTGGCATATCGATTGCTCAGAGCTGATCTTTGCCTGACTTACAAAGCCATGTCCAACTCAGAATTGATGGACATGCTCCACCTAAAGAAATCCAAGTCACTGCAAGCCACTCACTCTAGTGAGCTAAACCTTGCCACAACAATAAAAAGAACATGCTGGAGGGATAGATTCCTGTCACAGAGACCCCCCATGCTTTGGAACAAAATTCCTAACTACATTAGGCAGAGCCCCTCACTAACACTCTTCAAGAGAAACCTTGACGCCTGGATGAGTAACAGAAAATACACCCCTGGGATCACTTCATTGGCTCTTCTTGACGGAGGTTCAGTTAATTAATCAATGGGTTGGCGAAAGCTGACGCACTCTGGCTAGGCTTATAAATGCCCTTGGGCAGATAGCCTAGTACCCACCTATGAACCTATAAACATGTCAATTGGAGCACCTCACTGGCCCTCTGCAAGAGACAACCAGATGATTGGATGTTGCATTTAACTGTCACCCTAGGATCACTCATGTGCCATCAGTTGATAGATGGCCTGCTGACAAATATCAGGTGGCATGATACCACTGTACCCACATCCCCTACTCTTCTCATCTCTCCAGGGACAATATCCTGGTTCACACCTAGGAACACCTGCACCTATGGACCCCAGTACTGACAACTGTGTCAGTGTGCATTGCTGATAATAACAGTGTCTGTGTGTTTGTAAACCTATAGTTGATAATACCCTGAGGACCTTCTCACACACTACAACCCCCATTGCCATAGTTAGAAATGTCTGCTGCTGTAATGGAGATAAAATGTACCTTGTTACACTCTTCACCCTATGGGCTACCTGGAGCTTGCAGTACCAGCACAACACTGTTGTACAAATGGGTTACCCTCTGAGTCCTTTCAAGTGTGTGTATGTGTTCAAGTGTGTATATTTGTAGGATACAGCATTCTTAAGGCCACATTCTCCAAATACAATACACCTGGCCATACAATATAAGGTATAGTGATGTTGCAGATATTAGGACAGCCATGACAAACCATCATCCTACTATCCCTTTGGCATGTACAATAAATGCATATTCCTGTACTGACGAGATAGACAAGGGGTTGTATTGCAGTCCTGGTCAATGTGTGATTGTGGGTATAGCAGAGTATTATCATGGGTTTCAGTGAGTAACATATCCAATGTGGGGTGCGGGTGTTGGGTATACTATCTTTACATCATGGTACCCCAGTACATGTCCCAAGGTCCACTGTATGAGGACCACTGTCACCATCAACCATACAGGTAACTGAGTACACTATCCAGCTAAATGATGCATGTGCTGTGTGCAAATTATCTGTAACAGAACTGACTCACTGACAAGGCAGTTAGCACTGATAAACCCAGGTCTCTCAGATGCGTCTATGACTGTTATACGTTTGTCAATGTGTATAGGAAAGTATGTCATATTATGTATTGTTCATTAACAGGCAGTATATCCCCATTACCATATTGTACAAGGCCTGGTGATGTTCCTCACTTAACAAGAGACTCGGGACACACTTCTTCCTAAAAGCTGTGTGGTGTGTGCAATTAAGGCCAAACACATTAGTAGCAATAAGTACCTAGGTAGGAGTTCTACTCTCAGTGTTGCCAAGTAAGTGTGTGCATATGTGAAGGGATCTACTTCAGTTTGCAGAAAATACATGTCCCAGGAGGTCATCTGTCCAAGAACTGACTGTCAAATGCTAACATTTCAAAGGAATCATTTCGTGAAAATTAATTCCATCAAAACTAGTAGTAGATGTGTAAATGCCCTCTTCCCCACTGTATAGCTGTACAGCGATACTGGAGTTGGTATATATAGTTGGTTGTCAATTTTGTGGACACAGTCACTCTCACTGGGGTTACTGTTATGTGCATCCTCCTGCTTAGTTTGCTGTAATACTGTACAGTTTATGTTAACAGGTTAAGTAGTTGTCACTCTCACTATGTGTGGCTCTCTACCACCCCACACCCTCAAAAGTGTAGGGCTGTGCCACCCACATCAGCACACCTATGTTTACTAATGCCGGGATAGCACTACATTGGGGAAGGGGAGATTTACCTTGCTAGTACCATCATTAATGAAATTAAAGTAGCAGACTGATTGTTTACTGATGTGATGTTTTGCCTATTTTATCTTGGTGGAATTACATAGCCTAAAATGGGTTCACTGCAGAATTAAGTACACCCATGTGTACAGTATTCTCTGTGTATTACATCAACACCAAATCTTCTGTGTGTGTATGTTACACACAAACATGTGGTGTGTGCCACCCAGTATATTTACCATTTTCCACTGTAGAAGGGCTGCTGACATCAGCCACCATGCACTCACCAGTATACACTCCTCAGACCTATCAGCCATGTGGCACATGCAGTAACTGTTATACAAACCTGTTACTTGTGTTTAGCTGTACCCAGGATATGACACAGTCAATATGTCACCACAGTGCCATACCCATTGTAGGAAACAACAGCAGACTAACATCCTGCTGACACATAGACACCTACAACACAAACTGAATGCATTATGTAAACCACTATCAGTCAATGTCAATAACAGCTATACAACATCATGGCTGGACAGCTACACATCCTGACATGTAAGGATTAAGCTTTCTTGCTGAAAACATGTTACACAGCATTACATTGCTACACCTTAGAACAGTCACCCTGTGCATCAGAACCACATTTTCCTGTCCCTGCATCGATGGTATGGATGACAGGGATGTGGCACAGGTATCATCATATGCACAGGGTGTGTTGTGGGTTTGTCAGAGACTTAGGCTGAGCCATTTGGTTGACATCATGTGTGTGTGTTAGGGGGTTTCATTATTAATTGGGCTGTGCAGATGTGGTGTGTGTAGGTATGGAGGTGCCCTAACTGTGTTAGTGGCATGTGTGTGTGTGTGTGTGTGTGTGTGTGTGTGTGTGTGTGTGTGTGTGTGTGTGTGTGTGTGTGTGTGTGTGTGTGTGCGTGTGTGTGCATGTGTGTGTGCATGCACACAGTTCGGCCATGTGGCTGCACTATACAGGGGTCTGTTGGACAGCTGCAGACCGTATATGGCAAGGTGTGCAGTTTACCTTCTCCGGCCATGGACACGAGAACTGTGCCTGCCAGGGGTTCCACTGGCATTACCTCGTACAAGGCCAGATATGGTACTCTCCCCTGATGATGACAAATGTCCCCTGGATCTGAGTCCCTGTTGGAACCAGCCAGGGCCACATGCATGTGGCCTGCTGTGTTGTGGCGTGGACAGCACCTCCCCTGCAGTACTGGTGCTGGTACTACCACTACGGGAGCAGCTCTGATTTGTTGCATGTCCACATAGACCTCCATCTGTTGGTATTGCTAACCTACGTCCACGTGGCTGTTGCCCTACTTCCATCATACTCTCTAACACAGAAATTGCATGGTCGAGGATTCCCACCATCTCACCTAACCATCTATCCAGGACCTCTGCAAAATAACGGTGGGCAACTGCAAGATCACAGATGTTGTCAATAACCGCAGAATGAGTAGCCCTCTGGAGCCTCAGTCCCTGTCTGGTATAATGTTCCATACGTGCTTGTGCCTCCATGATGGTCTGAAACATGCATCTGGTGACACCTGCTGTGGCACTTCTGCCAGGGGCATAATTGCCAGTAGCCCTCCTATGAGCACCCCTGTACATCTGCCTATGTGGTACCTCACTGGTCATCTGGCTATAGCTGCTGTGTACAGACACACTTGTCATTGTCACCACACTGTCCTGTCCCATGCCAACACCTGCCAACTGTCCCTCATCTATGGCCACTGGTGATGGGGTATATATAGGCAATGTGACTATTTGCAGAGATGGGGTGGATAACAGTGGGATGTCAACCGATGGCACAGCTTCAGCCCCTGATAACCCCACCTGTGCCTCACAATACTTATCATCATTGTCAGAGTCTGTATGGACACTAATATCAGTTCGCCTGCAGGAGGGACCCTGACCCACCTCGCCACCTGTGAGGGGAAAACAGAAAATGTACTTTAGGGCCTGTACATCATTGCTTACCTCTACACACACACACACACACACACACACACACACACACACACACACACACACACACACACACTTCCTTACAGGTGAGGTGGCACAAAGATATTACACAGACCTGTCATTACCCAACTGTCAACATGCATGACATATGGCACTCAACAGCATGCACTGCAGCTATACTCTATCCCTGTTACCAACATTATACATCTCTGTGATGCATGAGTTGTGTTAGTAGGTGATGCCCCTTCCCCTGGAACACACTGCACTCATGTACACAGTATTGCTGTGTACTGCACCTGTTTAGCACCCTGCCATGTACAGTGCACCATACCCCACAATTGCACACACCATTTCTGAATGTGTATATGTGTGGCAGTTATGTTTGCTCTGCTGCTTACAGCCCCTATGTGTTTGTCTGACACATACCCGGGTTGATATGATGACAGATGTCAATAGTGAATGCCTGACATCCAATTTGCAGATCTCATCATCAGCAGTGAATATATGAGCAATAAAATCAAATTATACTGACAGCCTTCAAATCTTACTGTGGCTATAAGGAGTGTACACACCCTTAATGACATCCCACCCTCTTCCCTGATATACCATGGGGCCACAATACTCCATATGTTAACAGTACACACACCTGATATGTGACATATGACCTGTGCAATCAAATGCAGTATCAAACAAATGTGTTAGCTGGGATGCATACAATATGTAGATTGCATAAGTGTGCACACCCTTAACACGATGGTTTGTTGCAGCACCTGTTAAGTGAACTACAACAGTCACTACTCCTGGAAGGTGAATACTAGCATGGGCCATCTTCACTTGCCATTATTTGGCCAGTCTGCCCTAGAAATGTCCCCCAACTCTGCCAGATTGCAAGTTCAGTTCATGTGCACAGCCCTTGGAGGTCACACAGTGCCTTCACTATTGCTGTGGAGTCAGGGTTATGTCTGGCGCAATGCAAGACCTTGACTGTGTTGAGATACAGCCATTCTTAGTGAGCTTTGGATGTATGCTTCAGTTCACTGTTGTGTTTCAGGATGACACCCTCATCATCCTCAGCCTTTTTGCAGATGCTGGACAACTATGGGCCATATATGAGTGTCATTTTACAGTGTCTTAATTCAGAACACCATGTCTACCAGCCTAGTTCCTGCTAATAAACAGCAAACCTAAAGGTGTACACTGGAACCAGCAAGTTACAGATGGTGCTGGCGGGCCTGAGGTGTAGTGAGGAGTTGCTTGTGCAGCACATGTATCTTTATTAATACTGTCTGTAGGTTTCAGCCTTGGTCTTGGTACACCATTACACATTGCAACACATGCCTTTGGGAGACTTGATGTTATGCATATGCTACCTGTACAAAGCCCTGGATCATGTCTCCTGTGAAACAACTCTTCCATCTGATTACCCTAACCCATAGTCCACACTTATGCAGAGTCCAGGTAATTGTTGACACAAGTACTGCACAGTCAGTACTTGCTAGACATTCCTGCAAGTCCTTCAGTGTTGCTGCATGTTTCTGGGCAGCCTCCGTGACCAGTTTGCAACATGTGTTGTTATCTGTCTTGGATGGGCATCTGTTTATTTTCTACATTAATGGTGTCCCATACTTCATCGTCACATACATGCTTGTCTGCACTGTTTGCCATGGTATATTCAATGGCCAGGTATGGCTACATGTCCCACTCCTGAGTGCTACCTTTTGGATATGGGATCCATTCCATGGTTTGTACGATGTGTGCAAGCCACGGCTGCCTCTATTGCAGGTGAGTGGACAAATGTCATGGACATACTTCTTTGACAGCAGACCATTACTTAGTGTGACATTGAGGACCTGCACTGGATGGAAGGTGCATACTCAAGATGAGTGAATGCTGCAGTACCTCAAAAGCTACTTACACAATATGTTATTTGGAGTGTGTGCACACATATGCTTCCAGTGTTTGTTAATGTATGTATTCCCCATATTAGTTGTCCTAACATAGGATTCTATCTTACACATTCATTTCTCATGTTAGGATCACATTACAGGTTGTAAAAGTTGTGGAATGTGGTATTGTGATATGCCGTTGTGTAGATCTGTAACAGTTGCCATTGTAATACTGGTATATACACTGCTATAACCACTATATAAGGGTAATGTTTCAGACATGTCCCTACTGTAGGCCATTTGTTCCACCATTATGTTTATCTCTGTCCACACATCTTGCACTGACAGTTTGTTAGTTATACTGCAGGACTCTTAAATACCCTTCAGATATGCCACTATGGTGACCACTGTGATGCAGTGCAGTTAACAGCAACAATAAGTGAACATGTACAGCATGCATTATGGGTAGGTGTGTTAAATGTGTGCATGGCAAATACCATGGCCATAACATGGCCGGTGTATTTGCAAACCTGAACAAAAGAACTCCATACTCACCAGCTACAGGCTGCTGCCCCAGAGGTATGTCACAGGGACCTACATAGTTGTGTGAGAGGTACTAGGCTATTGGCTCTAGGGCCTATACAAGCCTAGCCAAAAAGGTACCCTGGCTTTCGTCACCCAAGAAAAATATTTTCTTGTGCCCCTGTCAAGCAGAGCCACAGAAGTGATCCTTAGGGTGAATTTCCTATTACCCATCCAATCATCAAGATTTTTATTGAAGAGCGCTAATGAGGAGCTCTGCTTGACATAAATAGGTAGTCTGTTCCAGAGTATGGGAAGTCTCTGTGACAGGAATCTATCCCTCCAGCATGTTCTGTTTATTGTGGTGACAAGGTTTAGGTCCCTAGAGCATGTAGCTTGGAGGGATTGGGATTTCTTTAAGTGGAGCATGTCCAACAGCTCTGGGTTTGACATAACTTTGTATGTTAGGCAGAGATCGACTTTGAGTAGGCGATATGCAATGGAGTAAAGCTGGAGTTTTTTGAGACGGTCTGCATAGGGCATCTGTTTGAGGCCAGTAATCCTCTTTGTGAGGTATTTCTGCGGCCTTTCCAGTTGTTGCAGATGTCATGTGAGGTACATACCAAAAGGGACGTTGTACTCTATAATGGTTCTAATGAGTGACGAGTAGAGGGGAACAATGACCTATTTTTTTCTGGATGAGAAATCTTTTGTGAAGAGGTGTGCCATGTAGAATGATTTCCTGACCACTGTGGTGATGTGATTATCAAAGGATTATATATATATTTTTATATATATATATATATATATATATATATATATATATATATATATATATATATTTTTTTTTTTATTTATTTAACATTTGTTAACCGGGAGAGTCCGACTTGGAACAAAGCCAATTTTCAGAGGAGGCCTGGGGGAAAATGCTCCAGAATATATGTATTCACTTTATAATCCTGAACTCCTGAAATACCAGATCTCAGAATTTCAAGACCATAAAGCCGAAAGCTCTAAATACCAAAATCCCAAAAGCACGAATTCAAAAATCACGAATCCTACACTAACCATGCACACACACATACACAAACACACACCTTCCCCCACACACAAACACACAAACCTACACTACATACAAGCAGGGGGTAAGCCCCCCCGCACCCCCCCATGTGGGAGGCTGTGCCCCCCACACCCCCCTACTTAAATATACTAACTCTAGGGTCGCACTACACAGACAAACACATGAAAACACCACCACACACCTACATTCCCCTTGCACACACACATCACAGTCACAACACACACTGACACACACTAAAGCCCCTAACCAACACAATTAAACATGCATACTTACCTGAACTTCCACCCAACACTGCAACACCAGAAGTGCTACTTCAACATCTCTGAACGTCAGGATTTTGAAATTCACACTTCTGGGGTTTCGCTATTTAGAGCTTTCAGCTTTATGATCTTGAGATTCTGAAATTTGGTATTTCAGAATTTCGAGATTATAAAGTACTCCCGTATATATATATATATATATATATATATATATATATATATATATATATATATATATAGATATATGGGTTCATGTTAGAACGTCGACAACTGACTATATTGACAAGTAGCCCTGCAGCACGAAATAAACGAAACCTCAAAGCATCGGAATCTGAAATAACCGACACCCACTTCATTGAGACGACTTCACCGGCAATCCACTTTACCGACAACGCGCTACACCCACATCCCATATTACAGGTAAAGGGTATTAACATGTGTTGAGTGGGGGGATGTATTTATAATGTCAGACTAAGTGACATATGTTTATAAATACATCCCCTACCTCACATATGTTAATACCCGTTACCTGTAATACGCGATGTTGGTGTAGCGCGTTGTCGGTGAAGTGGATGTCGGTTATTTGAATTTCGATGCTTTGAGGTTTTGTTTATTTCGTGCTGCAGGGCTACTTGTCGATATAGTCAGTTGTCGACGTTCTAACATGAACCCATATATATATATATATATATATATATATATATATATATATATATATATATGTGTGTGTCTGTATATATGTAGACATAGATGTCTCTCTCTCTCTCTCTCTCTATATATATATATATATATATATATATATATATATATATATATAGATAGATAGTGCCTTCAGATGTCAGGTGCACACTCTGAACCTCCTTCCTCCACTGCTGCACTGTTCTGCCTTGCTACAAAACAGAGCATCACATGTGGACACAGCCTAACATTGGGGGAGATATACAGGGACAAATCGTAGGTACAAACCTTTGAAGTTTGTGCATGATACATTTCACATTAGCATGACTGTTCTGAAGGTGGTGGGGTCTGAAATGCATGTGTCTATCATGACTTCATTACTTCCACCTTCAGCTATTTGCCAGAATAATATACTTGTTTGGAGGAAAAGAACAAACACTATGCTGGCTTACATTTTGTCATTCTGTGCAGATCTGCACAGCTGACAGGTATGACCCACTGCCCACAGAGACAGGTGATTTGCCCATCGCAGTTGTTCAGCAGGACATCATTACAGCAACAAGTCTTGGTGGCACATATAAATCTTTCAACATCATCTATCCCATTATTACAGACCAAGTACTACATTCAATTACATGCATACATGTTTCACAAACATGTTTTATTATTGTGCTCTCTTCAGTGTACCACTAGGATATCTTCCTTGGTTGGTGTTTTTTTATTTTTTGTTTGTAATAATATTTTTTAGTATTATTGATTTATTTTCTCTCTCTCTCTCTCTCTCTCACACACTCTCTCTCTTCATTACAGGGATCAAGCTGGTTTGAATAGGTTGCAGCATGGCTTTTGTAGGTCATGCTCATGATCAGGTAATGGCCTCTACACCAGTTGGAGTTACCCACTTGCTAATTGTATGCAGTCAGCTGTGTAGTACTTCCAATAGCCAATGTCATAGCAACCCACTACTATAAATGACTACATCATGTGGGCATTGTCCCTTTATTTTTCCTGTATGAAAGACATATTTCCTGTGTGTGGGCAGCAGTGGCAGGTTGCAATACCTCTTACAACAGGACTTGTGGACACAGGCCAAATCCATGTTTGTATAAGGTTCCAGACCTATGGACAGTGTGAGTATTGTGATATGCATTGAATACTTCTGGTTTTATGGGGTTTATGTGTACATACTAGTTTTGCATGGAATGTAGTCTGTCTGCATAGCTCTCAACTGTGGGCCTATGCACAGCATGGCCAGAGGATTGCCTGTTATGTTTTGTCTGTTCATCACACAGGTCTTGTGTCTGACGTATCAGTGGCATTATCTCCGTTGACTGCTATCGGTACATGGCAACATCCATTTGTGTTTCTGACTTCATATTCCTGGTTAAGGGTATGTTGTAACCAATCCTGTAACACCAGCAACTTTCAGAGTGTATAACAGCAATATTGCCAATATGGCCCTTTTTTCCAGGCTCTGTCCTCCACATATATACCAGGCTTTGTCCATATGTCATGCAGTAAGAGGTTGTCAGGTAATGGCCTATCATTATTTAGTGCTGGCATTCCTGCTATCATTCCAGTGATGTTGTGGACTCCCACACAAATTGTGGGGTAGGGCCTATATATATGAGGGCAACAGCTGGACAAAACATGTGTAACCTTGTACAGTCTGGAGGTCAGTGTATGGAAATCACTGTTATATGCCCTTGTAAGACATTTTATGGGGGGGGGTATTAAATGTTTTTAACCTAGGCTGTTGCAACATGTGAGGGATATCAGTAGTAAGAAACATTAAGGTATATGGCTGTACATTTTCATACATTTCACCATGGGAACAGTGGTGGGCTACAGCTTACACACAGTTCTGTTTGTCAGTGTTTCAGTGACATTTTAAGTTAAGCATTGTTATGTAACAGATACATTTACATTGTGACAACTAATACTTTTC
>NC_056750.1:822453534-822511034 GCF_019279795.1 Protopterus annectens | reverse complement strand
TTGCTTGCCGCTGTGCAAATAGGCTTAAACCTGCTTACTGCTGCTTAAAAGTGCTTACTCACACTTACCCCCTTGCTAATTTCTTTAAAAGAAAAGAAAAAGGGGTGATAGAAAAGTGGTGAAAAAGGGGGCACGCAATGGGAAAGACAATAGAGAAGGTAGCTAGGGATGTGCAAGACGGGTATAGGGAAGGTCCACAGCTGTCCATTTCTTCTACAGAAACAGCTGTGCATATATATATATATATATATATATATATATATATATATATATATATACTGAATTTGGTGGTAGATTTGGACACTCAAACCCTTGAGAGAGGGGTGAGGACAACAATAATATGTTGGGAAGCCATTTAGACCAGTTTGCATGTGTCCAGTGGACATGTGTGCGAAATGGACAGCTATGTGTGGGGGGTGATTTTTTTTTTTTTTTGGAGGAACAGATTGTCTTTTTTTAAGGTGAGAGTGGGATGTTGGGGAAGGATAGCAGGTACATTTGGGGAGGCAGGTTAAGTAGGGAGACAGACAAGTCAGCAAACAGGGGTGGTATATGACACATGTGGGGGTAAATACCTTGGATGGGGAGGGCTATTTGGAAATCAGAAGCCCATGAGCCCTGAAGTGAAACATTGGGACTGAAGTCCACACCCATGGGCATTCACCACTGGACCTTCATGGCCACGAAGGTAGCTGTGCTGGGGCTGGGTAGGAGGGGCAGGCTGACCCTCTAAATGCAGCATGCAACCCTCATGCTGGTGTAGCAGGTCTCCAAACTCCCTTTGGAGCTCGCTATGCACCAATCCCTGGACCTGACTTTAGGTGACAGTTTCCTGTCTGCACCCGCTCCCAGGGGGAGTGAGCCCCATCCCCTGAGGTGGTTCCACCCAAAAGTGGTGCAGGACTAGTAGATGAGGAGGTCCCAGGGTGGGTCCCAGACATGCTGGAGCCCAGTGCCATGGCCAGATGAGGTAGGAGAGGCTGCTGGGACTGGCCTTCCCAAATGTGCTATGGTGTTGCAGTTTTAAAACATATGTGGGTTAGTAATAGTCAACATAATCCAGGATTAGTTATATCAGCATGCATAGATATTCCCATTAATCCAAAACACCAGATTTGGAACAGTTGCATAGCAAACAGAACACATGCATATATGGAACCACAGTGGCCATTACAACAGCATGCAGGGTATGTTGATAGCAACAGGCCACCAGTGATAGCATTTCAACATGGGACATTAATAGAAACACATTTCAATATTTATTGAACAATAGGACATATGTCCCAACAGTAGGTTTGGTGTAAACATACCCATTGATTTGTTTATTTAGATTATTGTTGCAGATATGGTGGGGGGGAAATGTCAATTAACAACTTATATATCCTTGTAGTTCTCAGAAATGTAATGATCATTGCTCTAATCATTAAGGTACAGGTATTATTACACTACCCCTATGGCCTTGGTTTGGGCAGTGGTATGTTTGTAAACAAGTGTATACTTCAACTGTCTTATAGCTAAATTCTACATCTCTTACCTGGTATACCTGTGTAGGGAATGTTTGTTAACACCACCTGACTATTTATACACATATTCCCAGATTCTGAGTTAATATTATGCACATACCTGTCAATCTCTTATTGCACACACCCTGGTCAAAGCTTGACAACATGGGGCTACAACTAGGGACACATTTGGAATATTGTCTCATAAATGTGGAGGGCTGATAGATTTGTTTTCTTATATATTTCTGAAGGTTTTGAGGTCTGAAAATCAAATGTATGTCATTATTTGCTGAATATAAATCTGAGATCATCCCACTGATTCACCATGGGGACAGGGGAACAAGCAAAAAATATGAGCCAATTATCTGAACATTCTGAAAGGATGTGTACAGTTGAGAAGTATGATTATGCATACAGCTTACTACCTACCACTCCCAGGATTCAAACCATGGCTGTGTCTGATAAAAATACCACAATGTAAGTGTCAGTAGAGTGTGCTGTAGGAATATTGCTGTCTACTTTTTCAGTGTTTTCTGTCTAAGTCTCTCGTGGTTGTACAATCTGACTTTGTAATTACAACAGTCTCATACAGATATTCCTAGCATATTTTATGTAGCACAGTGTGAGCGAACAAGGTGATCCACTGTGGCGACCCCTAACTGGGAAAAGCCGAAAGAAGAAGAAGTGTGAGAATCAGTGGTTGACACAACAGTACTATTCTGATATCAGATGTTAATGAATGATACATGTCAGCTATACAATACCAGAGTAAACACTACCAGGATTTCAATCTTTATTGGCAGGCACAGTTTTCTTATCTGACGACCTGTGGAGGGAATGTTTGTTAACATTACCTGACTGTTACCACACATATTCCCAGATTCCGAGTTAATATTATGCACATACCTCTCAATCTGTTAATGCACACACTCTGGTCATATCTTGAAAACATGGGGGTAGAAATAGGTTCATATTTTGAATATTGCTCTCATAAACTTTTGGAAAGTTGCTAGAGTGACATGTTTGTTTTCATATGCATTTTCTGCAGGTTTTGATGTCTGCAAATCAGATGTAAGTCATTATTTGCTGACTAAACTTCTGAGATCATCCCACTGATTTGCCAGGGGGACAGGGTAATAGGCAGAAAATATGAGCCAATTATCTGGGCATTCTGAAAAAATCTGTACAGTTGAGAGGTATGATTATGCATACAGCTTACTGCCACTCCCAGGATTTGAACCATGGTTGTGTCTCCTAAAAATACAACAATTTAAGTCATAGTAGAGTATGCTATTTGGATATTGCTGTCTATTTCTTCAGTGTTTTCTGTCTAAGTCTCTCTCAGTTGTACAATGTTGTTTTGTCTTTTGGATTTTCCCGGTTAGGGGTCACCACAGCAAAACTCCGGTCTGCTAATAATTGGTAGTTGATTTTAATGTGCCGACTTACCAGCCCTGATGCACAACCTTCAATGAAGGTACACCCATTCACGCATGTCTCCATGCAGAAGACGCTCTAGCTGAGAATTGAACCGGACAGCATCTTACTGTGAGGCGACAACGCTACCACAGCACCACCACCATGAGTTTCGGTTGTACAATCTGACCTTCTAATTACAACAGACTCATACAGACATTCCCAGACATTTTTATTATGTAGCACAGTGTGAGTAAACACAACCAGTTCAGGATTTAGAGCTTTATTGTCAGGCAGTTACAGTTTTATTTAAGTACTACCTATATGGGACTATTACTGTCATATTGTCTGGTTTATTTAGTACAACCCATATGCAAAACAGTTTTTATACTGGCAGATGACTTTCTACTACTGTTATATTTATTTGGTATAACTACTACAGGCAGGATTGTTACTCACCAGCCAAGCAACACAGCCTTTGCAGCCTACTCGTATGGGCTTCCTGATTCACAGCCCGCTCAGCTGTAGCTGTAAGGGAAATAGAGAAATATTTAGCCATACCTATCCATTACATACACAGGCTGGAAATTATTAGACAGTTACTGGTATAAGTACTTACACACTGCTGGGACATCACCCCTCTGCCTTAATTCTTGGATCCACTGGTCCAAGAGCTCCCTCTTCCTCCATTTTAAATCAGCATAGTGGTGTCTGACCTGCTCACCAGTCAGAGGGATACCAGTGGCACTGGTGAGGTCATGGATGAGACTGTCACATGCTTCCACTTTATATTGGGAGCCTTGGTACTGGCCCTGCAGCAGTCACTTATCATGTTTTTTTTTTTACCAGGAGTCCTATCATGACCTTGGACTCCTAGATGCCCCAGCACTGTACACAGAAGTGCATTCCTTCTCCAACTCCAGACATTCTGTTTACAGTGGGAAACTGCAATCAGTTATGAGCTGTATTCCCACCTGTGGGTTTTCAATACAGTTGATTTCCCACCCTTTGCCATGATTGGATGACTTTGAATATGCTAAGCTAAGCTAAGATACAGGCAAACCTGCTTAGCTAAGGTTGGCATTGCTTAAAGAGGCAGGTTCAGCATTGCTTACCAATGGGCAAATCCATTTAGCTGGAATACTCATTGCTTAGCAGTCATATTTACACAATGCTTACACCTGGTAAGCAGAGCTGTGCAATGCTTAGCATTCCTTATTTTTCATTTTATAGACTATCTGCTGTATGGCATTGATTCATCATTCATTACATATTATGAATTTGTTTACTGTCCCCGACATCCCCAATGTGTTTTCATTACATTTATTCATGTGTGACTATACTGTATGGGGCACTTGTGTTTATATGGGGGATTTCACAACTTTATTAAACTGACACCTCACATCACTCTGGTTAAAAAATATATGTTATTTAGTATGTAATACAAAAAATTGTTTATGCATTGCTGTCACATTTAAAATATGAATTGGTTATAGTGAGGATCGAACCGGGGATGACTGCTCACAAAGCGTACATTCTAACGACTGCACTATTGCAGTACTGCTTATGTTGGATGTCTCTTACTATTTAACTTCTTGTGCTGTTTAAGCTGGATTAAGGGTAACTAAGCAACAGGCACACCTGTGCAGCTATGCTTAAACTTTATTGCATTTATAAAAAAAAAGTTTTGTTGTGTTATTTTAGCTATACCCTTCAGAATATCCCTGCTAATGCTAAACCTTGTACTTTTATCATCTTTCTTCTTCATGGTGGGACATTTGTCCCTTTTGCCTTTGCCACTTTTTTTCCTGATGTGTTGGGGGTGTTATGAGCATTCTCACTCATTTTAATTGCCAACAGGCAATTCTTTAGTGCAGGCGCGTGTGTATTGTGAGAGCTCTGCTCTCAGACACACTCCCTGCACTCATACACAGCTCTGTGTCCATTTAACAGCACAGCTCACGATACTCAATAAGATCAATAAGATCCTTCCAAGGTTCCCGCTAGGATTTTTTTCAATTTTCTTTATTATCGAAAATGAAAACTGTTTAAAACCAGTACACATAATTGAGTGTCTGTATAATGCATTCTTAGGGCTTGGTAGCTCAAGCCTTTTTACCTCATGAACTTCTCATGACCTCTGGGGTCTTTCTAATTACTTGTTATGCTTAATACGGTACAACTGAAAGGGAGCATTCTACTCAATGATGGGAAGAGTACAAGTAGATGAAAGCATTTTGTGATCTAAAAAAATAACTTTTGCTATGAGCTGTGCAAGGTAAAAGGATTTCCTAACCACCATTGTAACTTGTTATTCAAACATTAGGTAGCTCTCCACTCATGTACCCAGTTCTTGTACTACCTTCTGATTTTGAAGTGGTTTGTTATCAGTACTACAAGCTGGAGCTGGGAATTACACACAAAATATAACAATGTTGTAGTTTTTACCTTTGTGTTCATGCCCATATGCATCTGTCAAGTAGACATCATCCAAGCCTTTGATTCAGGAAGAACAATGCAGAGTCTGCCCTGGCCATGGGGCAGTGGATAAACTATTTATTTTTGCATGTCCATGAGAAACTCTGCACTGTTCTTCCTGAATCAAAGGCTTATATGATGTCTACTTGGCATATGCATATGCTTTGCCAGTATAGGTAAAGGATGTAATACCTGTGTAATTGGAACACTCCCTCATATTCTCTTTTATGATGGCGTCCTACCCGAGTTTGCAAGTCTAAAGATATTTTTTCAGTTTGAAAAGGTGTGATAACTATATTATTCCAGCAGCATCTAAAACCTTAGATTTACTATGTTGGTGCCATCCACTCCCATCACCTTACCTCATTGGAGCTGTTTAAGCACTGGAGTAATCTCATCATCTGAAACAGAACCAGTTCTACCATTTGCTTCTGGCAGCATCTCCAGAGTGGAAGGTATGTCCATTGTATTCTGGAGTTCCTCAAAGTGCATCTAACCCCTCTCAAAAGTGGACTCATGTGAGGTCTGGTCTTCTTTTTTCTTTTTGATAACAGGCTGTAGAATGTCCTGCCTCCAAGCCCCCATTTTGCCAGAACCTCCTTTAACAGTCTGAGAGTCATTCTCACTGGCCTTGTTAAACTTCTCACCCAAGTCTGTGTTTGCTTTAAATGCCACTTCTGCAGTCCTAATTTTTTAGAATTTAATAGTCAGAGCCAGAGACTCTCTCAATTACCACGTCATGGTAGTTTTTTTTAACCAGATAGGTTCTCTCTTCCCCAGTGTCCAAAACCAAATTCGAGGATTACTGCCATGACAAGTGCTGACCACCTTTTCATCATGTTTCTTTGCCACTGCCTCAACAACTACTAATGCCTTGAACAGGCCCCATTTAAACTGCATGCCCCTGACTTCCTTGTCTATACAGTAGAAACTCTGCCTCCAATCATACTCCTCCGGGTATCTCTATCATTTCCACATAAGTTCTGAAGTCTCCAAGAACAACAGAGTCCATAGAGGGTACCCTTATTGGGGCAGTTCTTTAATGGTTCCCATAAAATCTACACATTCTGAATAGCTGCCAGGCATATTTGCACAAAATGCATGCAAACTTTTCCTTTTTGTAACTTTAAGTAGCGTTGAGGCAGCTTTCTTATTTAATGGTACAATTTCCAACTATACATCACCCAGCCAGGGCTTGTGATTTTCTCCTCTTTTACCTTGGATATCCCATGATTCAATTTCCATTTGCAGGCCTTTGTACAACTTAATTCATCCCTGTCCTGTTTGTCACACTTGACCCCCTTCCTTTGTCATGTGGATGCTAATGCAGCATTTTCAGGTGCGGCCAACCAGGATACATGGTTCACCTGGCCACCAAGTGCTTGCCTGCAAACTCACCTTGAGGCTTGGCTCCATGAATGTGTCCCAGTATCTCTGCTTTGGGCAGGGTACTTGGAATATTTAACCAAACCAGCCTAGGGGGATTCTGGATCTCTGTTAATCTGGTCTCAGTTTCTAGACAAACTTACCGAGGATATCCTCTCCAGGAGGGTAAGTTCTGGAAAACATAGCAAGTTAACATAGGATCATACTGGCATATAAATCCCGCCACCATTGCCAGTTCAAGAGCCTTGGAGGTAATACTAATACTAATACTACTACTACTACTAATAATAATAATAATAATAATAATAATAATAATATATTCACTAATCACTATTATTGAAAAAATGATATTCAATAATTCTGTTTAGCTTTTAAATAATGTTTTATACAAATTAATCAAATTAATCCTCATTTTTTAATATTAATAAATATATGTTTTTAATGGGTCTACTGCTTTCGGTCGAATTACATTTGGTTGAAAATAATTTCAGGCAGCCCACTTCACTGAGAGCTCATTTGATTGAAAGCTCATTTGGTCAAATTCCATTTGGTCGAAAATGCAATATAGCCCCTGCACCACTGCATTGTGACCCTGCAGAGAGAATATAAAGTTAGGGGGGGTATGGGGGCACAGCCCCCTACATTGTGCAACTAGTTTTTACTAACATATGTTTCAATTTATTTTTAATGGATACACAAGTATATAATAATAAAGTATATAATAAATAAGTATAAAACAATCCACTTGTGTATACTCACACCAAGCATGTGATTGGTCACCACTAACATATCTGGAACTTAATGAGGCTGTAACCTACTTTAATACTAACTTTATTCAAATACTAAATCACCATTCACCATACCGCTCCATTAGAATAAGAACCAAATCTGCCCCTTGGCTAACTAAACAAACTAGGCAAAAAATGCTACTTAGAAACAAAATTTGGGCTAAATGGAGAACTACCAAATGCCCATCTGATCACCTTCTCTTCAAACAATTAAGAAATGCTACCAAGAGAGATACCCTTAGGGATAAAAAAGACTTCTACCTAAACCTCCAACAAACTTCACAACATACACCAAAAAAATTTTGGTCAGGAATTAATAAACTTCTTCAGCCAGGAAACACTACTACTCCCACCCCTGCAGGTTTCAACCAAAATAATTCCAACCTGATCCCTGATGCCTTTAATAAATACTTTACAGAAGCCATTCAATCCCTAGCTAACTCTCTACCACCTTTACCTGCTTTGCAATTGAATACCTCTAATACTTCTTCCCCAACCTTTCATATACACCCTGTTCCAACATCTCTTATTTACAAACTTCTTACTAAACTAAAACCTTGTACCCCATTCGCTGACCGTCTCCCATCTGAATACCTACAAATTGCTGCACAAGCCATTGACTACCCCATATCTATCCTGATTAACAGAACCATCACTGAAGGCAAAATCCCTACCATATGGAAAGTATCCCACATTATCCCTCTACACAAAGGTGGAACTTCAATTGACCTCTCTAACTACCGACCTATTGCCTTACTCTCCCCATTAGCCAAAATAATGGAAAAATGTATTCACAAACAAATACTTAACCACCTTCTACAAAACAACCTACTAGCCAACTGCCAACATGGCTTTAGACCATTTCATAGTACTACTACTGCTCTTCTCTCCTTCACTGACACTATAAACAAAAACCGCAATAATAACTCCTTTTCCTCTGCACTATTTTTAGACCTGTCAAAAGCCTTTGATATGGTTAATCATACCCTACTTCTTGAAAAACTAAAGCACCTTTCTCTCGACCTTCAAGCATTACAATGGTTCAGATGTTATCTTCAAAACAGACAGCAAGCTGTACTCTGGGATAACAATTTGTCTTCCTTACTTCCTGTTAATATTGGAGTCCCTCAAGGCTCGATCTTAGGTCCACTTCTTTTTTCCATATTTATTAACGATCTCCACTTGAACATACTCCACGCCACTTGCATCCAATATGCAGATGACTCTACCTTAATCTGTACTACCAATAATATACCCTCACTCTAATCCCTAACCCAAACTGTATTCCAAAATGTAGAAAAATGGTTCAATGCAACATCGCCTTCTGAATCCAAAAAAAAACAAAACTACTGCTTTTTACCCCAATTCATAAGTCACCCACTCCATTCTTCTCTATAACCTCCAATAATGCTACTAATATAGCACCAGATACTACCACCCGCCTACTAGGTGTCACAATCGACAATCATCTTAACTTTGATGACCATATTAACTCCACCATAAAGACTGTTAACAAAAAACTTGGTACCCTCTACAGAATCAAACCCTTCCTTACACCCTCAGCCAGGCAAACTATCGCACAAACTCACCTCATTTCTACCCTTTTCTATGCCTCTGCTATATATAACAACCTATCAAAAAACAACATCTCCAAACTATCTACCTGCTATAATAGTATTGCTAGATTCATCACATGCTCTCCCTTTAAAACCCACCACTGCCTTAACCTTAAACAACTAGGATGGTTAGAAATACAGAACCATATACTCTGTCAACAGTTACTTATGACACAAAAGATCCTATACCACCCCAACGATACCCCCATCCTCTCTAATCTGATCTCTCCATATAAAAATCTGGCTACAATACGTTCTGCAAATAAACTACTTGTCTCCTTAACTAAATCAAACAACAAAGCTGGTGACTCTCTTTTCTCAAACACTATAGGAAAAAAATGGAATCAGCTCCCTCCTGAACTATCTACCCTAGCATCTGCTTCTCAATTCAAAACACAAATAAAAGAACATTTAAAAACTAAGTGGCTTTGTCCTTGTGTAAACCCAGACTGAAACTTGTATTTCACTCCTATTTCAACCCTACCCCTCCCTCTTGCCTCCAAAACGTATTTCTCTCCTCTTGTTTTATTCTTAGTAATTTGATAGGATTTGGGAACTTTGTTCTTTCTGCAATTGCCCTGGTGCTGTCTAGTGCATTTGCTTATTTATGTCTGGTCTGGCTTTTGCCTAAATGTTTTGTAGTCACTGTTTGTTAGTCCCATTTGCTTTTCTCATTTTTCCTATGTTACTATGGTACTGTTACTTTATTACTTTATTTTACTTGTTTGCTTTTGTTATATTGTTATTCTTATGCTTGGAGCTTTTCTCCCCGGGCCTCTACAGAAAATGGACATGTATCCAGTTAGACTAGCCCGGTCAACAAATGTAAAATAAACAAAATAAAATAAAAAATAATAGTGAATTCACTTTTACCAGAAAGGCTCATCCAGACTCTGCTACACTTTGCTGTGAAGAAAAGGTTAGTTTGCTGTTATTTTTTGTATTACTGTATTGCCTTTCTATATTTTGAATACTGTAGCTTGTTTTCTTTACTTTGTGTTTTGCTTGCATTCTGTTTTAACAGCATATTAAAACTTCAAAAGAGACCACAGCTCTCTCTGTTCTGAGTCAGGCAGAATTTTTTCCCACTCTCCCACCCATTTAAGTTGTCTTGTTAAATACCACTGTCTTTCTAGTTGCCCGCTTCTTATGTTAATCTGACCATATATCTCATTTCTCTCTACTTTTACTGGCTTATGTGAGTAATCACAAAATCATCATTTTTGAAATCCCACCCCTTCAATTATTCAAATTTATTGGCCATCCTACAGTATTTCATAGTACCAAAATACAAAAGTGACCACCCCTTTCAATCCATCTTGCTGTTTTAAAAATAGTAACTCTCCACTAAACCTTAACTTTTTAAACAGGTAAAACTCAAGTTACCTACTTTCACATCTAACTTCTCTAGTGCACACTGCAGAGTGCATTCTTTTCAATCTTACATTTAAGCATCCCTGTGACTAGCACTTTCTCTAATACCTGCTGGAAAGCACTAGGAAGCCTTAAACTCATACAAACACTGAACTCTCCTTGTTAACAAGGAGAAATTAATAGTAGGCACTAAACAGCTTATAATTGCAAAGTACCTTGCTAAGGAAACAGCTCCTATACTTTACAAAGAAAAAAGAGAAGCCCCAAACCAAGCATGTCCAAGGGTCAGCTTCCTGTGATTTCTCCTGTCCACCTGGTGAATCTGGGCATACTGGGGCAATGCAGCAATTGCCTCATGTACACAGACAACCCTCTCCTCCTACCACCCAACACTACAACCTGTGAGAGATGCACTTACATAGCCAAAATGGAAGCAAAGCTCTCTCCACCCAAGATTGTGCTAAACAGTCAAGAGGAGAAGGTTAACACCCACACTACATCTCAAGCAACACATAGCCCTCCAAACCCGCACCACCAACACCCACATATAGCAACACTAAATCCACATATGCAGAGGCCCTTAACTGTAACCTGCCCAAGCAACAAAGACCTCTGAAGCTGAAACGCAAACAAACACCAATCACAACCAATGTGTCACCTAGTTCACAACACCAGTGTGCCACCCAGCAACAACCCCTAAGGCAAGACAATGTACCTAACACTTTAGTCATAGGTGACTCTATAGTCCGGCACACTGATGTTCCTCTCACCAGGTTGAATGAGGAGAAAATTACAGTCAGCTGCCTGTCAGGTGCCAGAATCCGCCACATAATGCATGCACTCAAGTCACTCCACAACAAGTACAAATATGACTCTGTCATTGTCCATGTTGGAGTGAATGACTTGAGACGTACCTCCCTGGACTACATGAAAAGAGACATGGAAGAGCTCTCGGATCATGTGGGCCAGGCAGGTATGACCCTAGCCCTGAGTAGCATCCTGCCTTCGTCCAGAATGATACCACAATATAAGGATAAAATGATTGACTTCAACAATTGGCTAAGCTTATGGTGTCATTCAAAGGGGATCCAGTATCTGTCTGCCTGGGATGACATGATTGACAGACCACGATGCTTTGCCAGAGATGGTCTGCACCTGTTTCCCCTGGGATTCAGGTTACTGGCTAAGGCTCTTGCCACCCCTATAGTGCCTTTTTTAAGCAAACTTCAAAGGACAAAACCACCACCGTAACAGGTACAAGCATGAAAAATCTGAAGGTAATGCTACTCAATGCTAGAAGTCTAAACCTCAAAATGCACTCTCTCGAGGCACTCCAAAAAATGGAGAACATCGATATCAGTGCAGTAACTGAGACCTGGTTCAAGGCTCCAGAGAGCACCCCTGCAATACCAGGCTACAACTCTTACCACACTTTTCGGCCACCAAACCAGGACCAAAACACTAAAGGTGGAGGAATGTCAATATTCACCAAGGATATTCACACCACCAGGCTAGTTGGCCAACACAATGTGTCTGAAATTCTCCAAGTGCAACTAACACTAGGTAAGACTGCAATCCAAATTGTAGCTTGCTACAGATCCCCCACCATACCCCAAGATTCTCACTACACCTTTCTAAACATACTGGAAAATAATAAGATAGAACCAAACACCCTAATACTGGGTGATTTTAACTACCCTGCCATTAACTGGGAAAACTACTCATGTCCCAACACCTTTGCATAGCGGTTCTTGGAATTCATAAATTTCAATGCCCTGGATCAACTAATCCATAGTCCCACCAGGGGCTCCAATATCCTAGACCTGGTCATTACCAACATGGGAAATCAATGCTCCATACCTATGGTCACCCCCTCGTTAGTCAGGTCTGACCATAAGCTAATCACCCTTAACATCCACATCCCACCCCCACCCCCCAGTAAAGAAACCACCATAAAAAACTTCTCCAAAGCCAACTTCATGCTACTCAAGTCAGAAGTGACAAACTTCATAACACCCATGCAGACGGGAACTGAAAGTTCAACTGCTGAATCCTACACTAAGGCACTGTACGAGCACATCCACTCATGCATGAATCGTGCCATCCCAAATAGAACCAAAATGCTCTCATCCAAAAAAAGGAAGCCAATCTGGTGGTCCCCTGCCATAAACAAACTTTACAACAAAAGGAAGAAACGTTTGCAGAAAAGAGGAAAATCCCAGGATGCAAAAAACTCCCTTACTAGCCCCAGTAAGAAACTGAGATGCCTCATAAAATCCTCCAAAGCTAGTTACGAAAATAAAATTGCCAAAGATTCCAAAGACAACCACAAAGCATTCTAACCCTATGTCAAGAATCTAAATGGCAATGCTCAGATCTGCTCTGAGCTAAAACAGAATGGCATTAAATATACTGATCCAAAGGATATTGCCAATATCCTGGCAGATCGATTCAGTGCCAACTTCACCCCCCTCTCACCCCCTAAATGGCCCATCTCAATACCGGAAGATTGCCAAATTCCAGTAATAACGGCCACACAGGTACAAAACGCACTCTCTAAAGCCAAGAATACAGCATCCATGGGACCAGTTGACATCCCGGGCTGTGTACTACATGAACTACAATATGAACTGGCACCTCACCTAAGTGTCATGTTTAATCATAGCCTCACCTCAGGTTTCATGCCCACTGAGTGGCGCAGAGCTACAGTTATCCCAATCCACAAGGGGGGATCCACCTTGGATCCCGGAAACTACCGTCCCATCAGTCTGACAAGCCTTATCTGCAAGGCCATGGAGTGTATTGTCATGGAACTTATAAACAAAGACATTGGCAACCTTCAAACACTGGACCCCACCCAGTTTGGGTTTGTGAAGGGCCAATCTTGTCTCCTGAACCTGATTGACTTCTTTGAATCAGTCTCCAGAGCCATGGACAAGGGTAAGGTGGTCCACACAGCCTATCTAGACCTTGCCAAGGCCTTTGACACCATCCCCCACTCTGGAATCATAGATAAACTTACTAAGTTGGGCATTAATCCCTATGTCACCCAATGGGTTGCTAAATGGCTTACTGATAGAACCCATACTGTAAAAGTAGCCAACTCCAAATCCAGCTCCAGACAAGTGACAAGTGGAGTACCTCAGGGTTCAGTCCTGGGGCCGCTCTTGTTTGGCATCTACTTCTCTGAAGTACAGGTCAACACTAAGGGACTCTGGCTAACAAAGTTTGCAGATGACTGCAAACTGGGAGCCATTATTGAATCCCCAGATGATGTGGATACTCTACAAAAGGGACTTACAGAAACAGATGCTTGGTGCCAGGGCCATGGACTCAAGCTCAATGCCAAGAAATGTATTGTTATCCCCTTTGGGAAAAAACATGTATCCATGAATTACCATATAGGTGGCAGTACACTAAACACAGAAAGTGTGATAAGAGACTTAGGGACACAGGTGGACAGTGGTCTCACCTTCGATAACCACATCGCCACAACAGTCAGGAAATCCTTCTATGTGGCACACCTCATCATGAAGGGCTTTTCATCCAGAAAGAATCAGGTCATTGTCCCACTGTACTCATCCCTCATTAGACCCATTATAGAATACAATACCCCATTTGGTATGTACCTCTCAAGACAACTGCAACAACTGGAAAGGCCTCAGAAATACCTCACTAAAAGAATCACAGGCCTAAAGCAGATGCCCTACGCTGACCGCCTTAAAAAACTCCAGCTATACTCTGTCGCATATCGTCTACTCAGAGGCGATCTCTGCTTAACAAGCAAGGCCATGTCAAACCCAGAGCTGTTGGACATGCTACACTTAAAGAAATCCCAATCCCTCAGAGCTACACGCTCCAGGGATCTAAACCTTGTCATCACAATAAACAAAACATGCTGGAGGGATAGATTCCTGACCCAGAGACTCCCCAGACTCTGGAATAGATTGCCCATACATGTCAAGCAGAGTGCCTCTTTGGACCTATTCAAGAGGAACCTTGACAATTGGATGGGAGAAAGGAAATTCACCCCAGGGATCACGTCAGTCGCCCTGCTAGACAGGGGTCCAGGAAAGTAAATAATGTGGGAAGAAATAGCCAGGGAATTGTTATGGCTAGGCTTGTATAGGCCCTAGGGCTGATAGCCTAGTACCAACCTATGAACCTATGAACCTATGAATTATGTGGGGGACTGTGCCTCCCCACACCCCCCCAACTTTATATTCTCACTCCAGAGTCACACGACAGTGGGGCAGGGGCTATTTTCCATTTTCGATCAAATGGCATTTGACCAAGTGGGTTTTCAGTGAAATGCATTTTTGGTGAAGTGGGCTGCCTGAAATCATTTTTGACCAAATGTGATTCAGCCAAAAGCAGTAGACCCATTTTTAATATTTATATATATATATATATATATATATATATATATATATATATATATGTATATATATAAATATATGTTCATTAAAAGATATATATATATATATATATATATATATATATATATATATATATATTTTTTTTTTTTTGTTAAATATATTTAAAAATTATATATGTGTGTGTGTGTGTGTGTATATATATATATATATATATTTATATATATATATATATATATATATATATATATATATATATATATACATATATATATATATATATATATATATATATATGTATATATAATTATATACATATATATTTATATAAATGCACACACACACACACACACACACACACACACACACACACATATATATTTATACACACACACACACACACACACATATATATATATATATATATATATATATATATATATATATATATATATATATATATATACATACACACACAAACACACACACACACACATATATATGGGAGTGGCGCTACAGAATCCTGAAAGCCCAAAATCCTGAAAGCTCAAAATCTTGAAAACTCAAAATCTTGAAAACACACTGGATACCAACACTTACTATATTCCAGCAGAAGTACATCCAGAACCATATTATCCTTTAACTATATGCAAGGAGGCAAGTGCCCCCTGCACCCCCACAACCCCTGCTACTTAAATATAACAACTCTAACATTGCACTTCAGTACACTAAGTGCAATCTCGTAGTTGATATATTTAAGTAGCAGGGGGTGTGGGGTGCACGGGGGCTTGCCCTCCTGCTTATACTTGGAGAAGATTAATATGGTTTGTGATTTATTTGTTTCTGTATGTACTTGTGCTGGAGTATAGTAAGTGTTGGTATCCTGTGTGAACTTTCAGGATTTTTGGTCTCAGGATTTTGGGCTTTCAGGATTCTGTAGCGCTCCTATATATATATATATATATATATATATATATATATATATATATATATATATATTAAAATATACTTTTAAAATAGTAGTCTTTGGAAGATGTATTTTATGATAATCCTTAACTTGATAAATACAAACACCTGAGTCAGCAGCAGGGATTTTTTTACTCTGTTTCTTCCTCCTCCAATATTATTACAGTAGGTTGCACATGGTACTGGACTGTAGTTTTTTCTCTAGTCCCTATAGTAATTTGGTCACCAGATGTCTTTTGAATTTTATATCCTCCCTATAGACTCCCTTCCCAACTTAAATACATTTTGTTTCACATTTTTCATCTTTCTATTTAACTTTAGCCCTCTTACTATATAAATTTATTCAGGTTCCTAGATGCCCACACCAAGGCAGTCTCACTAATATCTAAAATAACAAGTGTTACAGCTTAATGGACAAACACATTTACTGCTAAGAAGCCAATAGTTCAGAGCAATTGATTGTTTTTACTTGTACATACCTAGAATTTGTCTCTTCCAAATAGCTGCCTAGCAACAACTTTTTTCTTTTTTCTTACTGATTCTCCTTTGATCTCTGACTCCTCCAGATATCTACCTAATAACAACCATTTGCTTTTTTTCTTACTAGTTCTCCTCTGGTTACCCCCAACTCATGTCAGGTGTGAGCTTACTTCTACCCCCCAACCCAACAGGCACCATTTTTAAAATAGGTTGTCCTCCCCCGTTGGCCTCACAGTGTGTTTTTCCACTTGCTGCTAGTGTATTATCTTTGACTATTTGTTTTGTGGAATGATTGTACATACTCTAAATGCATTCTTTTCAACTATCTGCTATGCTTGGATGGATAATTACTTAATGAGAATGATTACTACTTGCAGTGCGTACTTCTGCTTTTGAGTTGTTTAAAGTGTTCCTAGTTTAGTAGTGTAGCATATTTTCTACCTGACATGCATTATGCAATTATGCTTTGTGCAAATGTCTGCAGCTGGTCAGTGTGTACTTCTAAGCAAAATGACCTGCCTCAGAACTGCTCTAAATTATATCTGTTTAAGTTAGAAGCTTCTGTATTTTACTGAGCTGGAGTGGGTGTGTGTAGGTACTATCTCTCACTGTATGTACCAAAGGCTGTGTATCTTCATTAAGTACAATTTAGTGAGTTGCTGACTTAGGTTTAGTGACACTGAATTTGTCTATTTTTTGCCTTAAGGTGTCTAGAGGTTTGTTGTAGCCATTAATACATATTTCTTATATGTTGCAGTAATACATATTTCTTAAATGTTGCATTATATTGATTCCTACAACTGAAATAATAGTCTACAGCTAAAACAACTGTGTTTATTTAATGCATGATACTGTTCTTCTACATAGTTACTGTTTATTTTTATTGTTTGTTGTAGCCAGTAATACATATTTCCTATATGTTGCAGTAATACATATTTCTTATATGTTGCATTATATTGATTCCTACAACTGAAATAATAGTCTACAACTAAAATAACTGTGTTTATTTAGTGGATGATACTGCTCTTCCATAGAGATACTGTTCATTTTTCTTCCTGTTTGTTCTTACCATTATCTTTCCCTTTTGCTCTTTTACTTAGCCCTAAATTGCTATGCATTCCCAACATTCACGACACTGCTACAACTCCTTTTACTGCACAAAAATCTAACTCTGTGAAACCTGAAAGATACCAGGAGTTTATGCTGCCCTGAAGAACCAAACACTATTATATGTATGCTTTACCATATAAAGGTTATTTTGAAAGCTGTATTTTATGATAATTCTTAACTTGCTAAATATGAACAGCTGAGCCAGCAGCAGGTATTTTTTGTTCTATTTCTTCCTCCTTGAATATTATTATTACTGTAGCTTGCACATGGCACTGGATTATAGTTTTTCCTTTAGTCCCTACAGTAACTGGTCACCAGATGTCTTTTGAATTTTATATTTTCCCTATAGACTCCCTATCCCACTTAAATACATTTTGTTTCACTTTTTCCATCATTCTGTTTAACTGTAGCCCTCTTACTATATAAATTTATTTAGGCTCCCAGATGCCAATAACAAGGCAGTCTCACTAATATCTAAAATAACATGTGTTATAGCTTAATGGACAAATGAATTTAGTACTAGGAAGCCAATAGTTCAGAGTAATTGATTGTTCTTACCACTCCATTTGCCCTTTGATACACTTGGGCTCACTGCTGCCCTACCCCCATTCCCACCCACCCCCAGGCACCTGACCTTTATACCTATCTAGCTACTCCCCTAAGCCTCTCTTTCACACCAACATCATTTCTATATAGCCACTCCTCATCTCACTCTCTTCAATCCACATCACCATGTTCTTTATTTCCACATCACCTCACTCACACAATACCCAAATTGTACTATCTTGTCTGGCTAATACCCCCTTATCTAATCCCCAAACTCTAACTGCAACCTACATAAGGTATAGCCACATCTAAATTCCTACTCACTCCTGTAAATATATCTACTAAAACTTCACAACAATACAGCAATGCTTTGTCTGAGCAAAACGTGGCTCATAACCTTTATATTAAATAATAAGCCTTGCCATCACCTCACACATAACCTACTACCGCTGCATTAGCAAGTCAGAATTTCAGACTAAATCCCCTACCTGCCCTTCCCATTCACAAGACAAACCAATCTTTTCAGTAATATCTCCTTCTATCTATAACATCTCAAATCTTGACCTTGCCAAATTCAAAGTAACCCCATACCAACTAAACAATCATATTTCCTCAAAATATAACACACCTATAATCAAATGCCTAAACACTATAATCCAAATAGCATCCCAAATCATACTTATTAGAGATGTGCACTCAAACCCTGGCCCTATGAAGAATAACAACAACCCCGGCTACCAGACAAATAACATTCTAACCTCCCCCAGGAAATTAACAGATCTCCTTATACTCAGCATAAACATTAGGAGCATACTGAACAAAATCCCAGAGCTACATGCTACACTGGCCTCTACTCTCCCAACATAGTCCTCCTCACAGAGACCTGGCTAAAACCAATAAACAATAATAATGACTTTGTTCCACCTGGTTGCAATGTTTATAGACAAGACAGAATATCATAAAGAGGTGGAGGCATTGCTCTCCTCTTCAAAAGCAATCTGACCATTGAATTGTTAGGCACCTAGCAACCCAAGTTCAATAATGCAGAAACTATGTTTATTAAGCTGAAAATCAACTAAAAAAACCCTTACATATAACTGTAATAACATCAACACAGTAGAATCCATTCTAGACTGGACATCCCAGACATTTCTCCAGCAAACAATCATACTAGGTGATGTTAATATTGACTGGCCCTCCTGTAACTCAGCCTACCCCACCAACCATATTAACCTACCTGGTTTCACTCAACTAATCAAAACCACAACACGGGTAGATAAAGCATCAAAAAAGGAGTCCATTGTAGACAAGATCCTTACTAATATACCATCTCAATCTTACCTCTCAGGCTCCCTCACAGACACCCTCAGTGACCACCTTCCCACATTTATAATTAGACACCAAGTGAATCCATTAAAATCTTCCACCTCTCCAACAAATCTGGTATACAAAGAACTTCAAACCCCATGACTTCATATCTGCACTTAATCAATGTAACTGGAGACCACTCTCATCTCTCCCCCTGGAAAGTGCATAGACTACTTAAATAACACTTTTCTATACATTCTAAATAATCTTGCCCCTATCAGAACTGTCAGAACTACATCCAGCTATACCCCCTGGCTGACAAGAGATACCCATCTACAACTAAAATAAAGAAATAAAGCATGGTTCTCATGGCATCAAAATAAAACTTAAACTAATAGACACGCATACCAGGAACTAAGGAACAAGGCCAAAAAAAATTAAGACAGAGAAAAGGAACCACTATATAGGCATTCAAACCAAACACAAAAATAACCCACAAAATTCTGGTCTGCCATTAATAAAATCCTAGAACCAGAAAAGACTGGTACTCAAACAACAAACATTGACACTACCACCAATAATATTGCCACCCAATTCAATGAACACTTCACCAAATCCATCCTAGCCTTCACCAATTGTAGTTCCTCCCACTTCACATCCAAAGCCATCTTCTGTACCAGCAGACCAAAACCTCTTCTTCTTATAGCCTGTTCCAACTAGCACAATATATAAATACCTAAATAGGCTAAAACCCATAATCCTGGCCACCTACAAATTACCTGCATAATATCTAAAGATCGCAGCCAAAGCCATCTCTTATCCAGTCTCCATGCTCATTAACCACTCTTTATAAGAACAATGCATTCCTTCTCTGTGGAAAATTTTTAATATAATACCATTCCACAAAAGAAGTAACTCTATGGAGCTATCTAATTACCGTCCAATTGCCATTCTATCATCTTATCTTAAATACTCAAAAAATGTATACATTCCCAAATAATGCACTGTCTCCTCACTAATAAACTGCTAACCAACATCCACCTCAGATTTTGTCCCAATCACAGTACTACCACAGTGCTTATTAGCTTTACTGACACAGTAAACCAACATCAAAGCAATGGAAGCCTAGTATCCACTGTATTCCTAGATCTCTCCAAAGCCTTTGATACTGCCTCCCATCCCAAACTCCTTTCTGCTCTCTCCAACCTTAATCTCAGCCACTCCACACTAGTGTTATTTCAAGACTATCTAACCAACTGCCAACAAGCAGTAAAATGGCAAAACTCCATATCTCCCCTCCTACCTGTCACCCTAGGGGGTTCCCCAAGGATACATTCTTGGACCTCTTTTTTTCAACATATTCACTAACCAACTCCACAAAGCTACCCAGCATGCCACTCTAGTCCAATACACCAATGACTCCACTCTAATCTGCTCTGCCCCATCACTTCCTCAACTCAAGGAATTGACACAAGAGTCCTTTACCGCTGTTGAAACCTGGTTAGCCAACTCTCAACTAAGACTTAATCCCAATAAAACACAATATTCTATCATACTAGAAGCTTAGACCCCATACCATCATTCACAATATTCTCAGCCAATAACACCGCATCACACTTGTCCAACACACCAAACATCTAGGGATTATCATAGATCACAATATGAACTTCGATATGCACATTGCACAGACAATAAAGAAAGTCCATAAAAAACTTGGAATCCTATATAGATGCAAAAAGTACCTCACCAATGACAGTAAAGCAGCCATCGCAAGAACTCACCTACTATCCACACTCCTCTATGCCTCACCCATACTCATCAGTCTAAACAAAGCAGACTTTAACAAACTAAACACCTGCTACTGACTCACCCTTCAGGACACATCACTGCATTGCAATCAAGCAACTATCCTGGCCTGAATTACCCAACCTGCTCACATATAACCAGCTTACAATAGCCCATGAAATTCTATATTATCCCAATAGAGTTCCTGCTCTTCAAGGTCTACTTAATATATACTCTAACAAATGCCTATTAAGATCCACCAATAAAGCACTGGCTGACATAGGCAAAAGCTACAATAGCTCTGTAGACTTCTTGTTTCCATTTCTGTTGCAAAAGCATGGAATACCATTCCCTTAGATATTAGGACCACTGAAAACAAAAATAATTTCAAAAAACTCCTCTGGTCCCATTTACATAGTTTTTGGTTATGTAATTGTTCTGACCCTGGGTAGCTCCATTTAATTAGATCATATCATACCTTAACCTTCTATAAAAGCTTGTAACAACTCCCTTCTATACTCTTAATCAATGTATGTTTACTGTACTAGCCACTGATGAATGTAACCAAATGACTGAACAAAATGTCCATTCAACTGTATTGTTTATTGTAACACACTGTGCTTCTTATTGTATATTTACTTTTTGCTCCTTTCTTGCTCTTGAAACTGTATTTTATTAATGTTTGATTCTGTACTGTACTTTATTAACATATGTATTGTATTAACTGTATTTGCTGTACTAATCTTTGTGTAGCTTTTCTCCCCAGGCCTCCCCTGAAAATTGGTAAACAAATGTAAAATAAATAAATAATAAATAAATATAATACCACCCAGTATATACTGAATCCCTATAATTTCTTTCCATTCATTTTTCTTCATTAAATGGCTGATGATGTCGAAGCAGTTTCATATTCAAGATGTCTTTAACCACAAAGACTTGTATGTATACTGATTGCCAGGTATTTTGTACTACATGGGAAGTTACTGTATTGGTTCACATTTAGCAAAAAGATAGCTTTGTTAAACACATTTCTGACCATGAAAGGTGCTTAATAAAGTTTTGTCAGGGTTGTTAAATTCTAGTCTTATGCTAAAGCATAACAGCAGTCACTGCCTACACCACAGAACAGTGCTGATAAGTTAAACCAGCTTTAAAAAGTGTTAGATATGTTACACAGTCAAATACTTTTTGAATGGCACAGTAAAATGCCTTTCAGATTTTAAAGCATCACAGGGACACTTGGCTTCTGGCTGCTGTCAGTGTTTTATGGCTTTGAAAGCTGTAAAATACTTCAAACTCCTCTTTTTTCTGTAACTTGTAGAACATGGAGCACATAAAGCTCCAATACTTCATACTCGTCTTTTTTTCTGTAACTTGTAAAACATGGAGCACATAAAGCTCCACATACTGCACGGAATCATGTTTGGATCTGACTATTCAAAAGTACTTATTATTTGTTCTCAACACTGATGTTAGGATTCACCTCTGGAACATCACTTCACTCTGCTCTCAAGGTGAATTTCTTCACCTCCATGCCATGAACCCATAATAAGCCGGTTATGACTGGATACCCAATCATAATCCTCTATGCTTGGAATCTTCCTCATGCTGTTAAGTACTCATTTTATAAATCTGTCTAGATAACCACTTTAAAGGGAAAGAAGTGCCATCCAACATTGGCATAGAGTGTAGGTCTATCTGCATTATTGTATGACTATGTTTAAAGTCTGTAAATTAAATGTAGTCCATCTTTCCTAATTACTAGTTCAACAGAGATTTTCTAGTCACTTCTTTTCACTTTAGACTGATTCTAAGGTTTCAAAAGCCTGTCCTAGCCAAGCTCAAACACGTATAAGAGAACAGGGCATTTGCTTTGATGCCAGGTACGTAGTTCTTTCCCTGTACTATAGCACTAAGTTTGCATTAAAGGTCTTTTGGTCATCTTACTTCTTCCCCAAATATAATTTTGAATACCGTATATACACTAGCATTGTACATGTGTATGCACCATTTACAAATACTAGTATGGTACACACAAAGTTTTAGGTCATTCTACTTAAAACTATTTTTTAACAATTTCTATTTTAAATGAAGTGATACAAAATATAATAAACAGTCAACATCAACATATTTACAAAGTCCATAATAAGTTATACAAATTCTAACAAATCTGTTTTTTATAGATTAGTATTAGCTAGATTGCTTAATTTTATCAAAAAGTTATAAGAAGTGATATTGGTTGCAGAAAATTTTCATTAAAAAAATTCTTGCTATATTTATAAATTCTGAAAACAAGGGTGAGCTCTTTTTCTTCCAGTTTTTCATTATAACTTTCCTAGCTATTGCCAAAACAGACCACAGCAAAGGAATCTGTAATCTTGATATGTTGCCAGGAACTGGAGCATTAAATTAGATTAACACATTTCATAAACAAGAAAAATCAGACCATAATGCTTGCATAAAATTGTTAATTTCTTTCTAAAAAAGGAGAAGCTATAGGACAGTCTACAAACATATGGAGCTAGTCTGCTTTCCTTGGTGCATTGTATCTCCAACAACTAATATTTGTTTCCTTATACATAAGTGCAATTATATAAGGAGTTATAAATGCTCTGTATAAGATCTTCCATGTAAAAATTTTCCAATATAAGGAAGAGGTTGTTTTTCCAACCAATATCCAAACTAATCTTTTATCCCCCCCAAAGAATACAATATTATTTATTTGTGTTGAAAAATCTCAGTAATGTGAATTTATATTATCATTATGAACTTGAATATGTTCATATATTTTAGTTAAATGTGCTCTGATAACATCTATGTTGGAGTTCATATTAATGAAAAATTCAATAAAATTAGGTATTTTTTTATTGTGAGAGTCTTTGTAAGTCTCAATTTTAGAAATGATAGATTGTCTAAAAAATTGTACGTAAAGCCATTTATCTAAGTCAGTGTTATATTTCCCCAATAGAAGTCCTGTGGAGTAAATCTTGGTTCCATTCAAAAATTGGTTCTAGAAAATTAGATTATTTTCTTTTAGAGTCAAATGTTTATTAAAATTATACGTTTTAATATATTTGTTAATAAATGTTATTTGCAAAAAAATGAATAACCAGTCCTTAAGCCTAGGGTTAGCATAAACAAACTTTTTAAACATGGCTAAAATACTGTTAATAAAATCAGAATTAATATATTTATCAAATGCATTGTTATCAAAACAATTTATTTAAAAATGAATTATTATTTAAGATATGTTTACACAAAGGGAAACATTTTTGTAATGGGATAAAATAATATGTATTAATTTCCATTTAGTTAAATATGATGAGCTAACCATAATGCTATTATTCTAATGACCACAGACACTGAATATAATTCAATATCTGGAATGTGTATGCCTTCATCATTCCAACTACTTTTGAGATTATCTAAAGAAATTCTGGGCTTGCTTGGGTGCCAAAGAAAACCTTGAAGTATGGAATTTATTTCTTTATTCATATTTTTAGAAGAAGAACTATTATTTTAATCAATGTAAGTCTCTTTTTCATTGTAAAAAAATAATTTATCTGTTAACTAGGATGAGAAGTAATCTATTAAAATCCAAATAAAAGTTTTATTTAGTAAAGCTAATTTCTGAGATTTGTGATTGTTTATTGTACTACTCACTAATATTTCTAGAATATTTTCCATTTAGCAGTATATTTGGTATCTATAAGAAGGGAAATGGATTTAGCCATCGAAGAAACTGAGTAAATTTCCAAATTAGACATGGCTATACCTCCATTTTCCCAGTTTTTCATATTTTAAGATAGGGCTATTCTAGGTCTAATAGGGAACCATAAAAATTATGTATCATAGAATTAAATTTCTTAATTATTGAGCTAGGCGGAGGTAAAGAGATTGATTGAATAATATAAAGAATTTTGGGTAATAGGATCATCTTTATAATTAAAAGTTTTTCATCCATAGAAAATTGGATTTTATTCCATTTTTAATGAGATTTCCTATTGCCAACAAACTTTTATTGTAGTTTATTTGGATGATATATTTTATGTTGTTAGCAATTACAATACCTAAATAAAGTAGTTCATCAGATTGCGCCTATTTTTTGTAAACATCCTGTAGTTCAAGTTTTTTAGAGCCAATTGTTAAGATTTGTGTTATGTTGTTATTAAAGATTAGACCTGATTTGTTTTGAAAATACTCAATATCTTTAAAAAGAGCATGAATATATGTGTTATTACCACCCCAGAGTAATAAGTATGTCATCTGCAAACATTTGTATTTTGGAAGATTCATTAGGGCTTAATCTATATCCTTTAATGTTTTTGTCATCTTTTATCAAGTTAGCTCAAGGTTCCATAATCAATGTGAACAGTAAGGAAGATAAGGGGCATCCTTGCTTGGTTCCTTTAATAACTGGTACATTTTGGGAAATATTTGTGCCTATTTTAATATATGATTGGGGACCGTGATATAATTGCGTAATTAGATTTATAAAACTATTAGAAAAGTTTATTTCCTCCAATAATATAAATAAATACTCCCAATTTATTGAGTCGAAAGCACAATTTATGGCAAGACTAATTAAAGTTAGATTATTTAGATATTTAACTGATTCAATTAAAGATAGAATTCTTTTAATGTTATCATAAGAGTTTCTATTTTACTATAAATTCAGTTTGGTCATCTTCAATTAATATAGGTAAAAACATTTTTAGTCTATCTGCAAATATTGGCAAACATTTTATAATCAATGTTTAGTAAAGAGATAGGTCTATAGGATGAACATTTAATAGGATCATTATTAGATTTAAGGATAGGGGAGATAAAAATATATTACCATGATGGAAGTATTAAATTATTATTTTGGGAGATGTTATAAACTTTATGAAGCAGTTTTAAGGTGTTAATTGGTAAAATCTTATAAATTTCTGGGATGATATCATCATTTCCCGGTGCTTATTATTAAGTTTTAATTTAGTGATTTGGGATTGAATATCTTTAAAGGAGATAGGTCTGTCTATAAATGTGGCTTGCTCATTTGATAGTCTTTTTTTGTATATTTATTAATGACAGATTTGATTTCTTAATTAGAGTCTATTATCTTAGGTTGTTGATTTATATTAATAAAAAATTCTCTAAATTCAATTAAGATATTTTGTAAACTTGAGACTCTCCTTTTCTTTTTTAGGTGAAAATATTTCATTTATATGATTGAATTTATTTAATCCTTTAGTTTTATTAGCTAATAAATTTAGGGATCTCGGATTAGTGGAGAATTTTAATGCTTTATTTTTTCTAAAATAATCATAGTTTTATGGTTCAATATCTCCATATATTTATTATTCAAAAAATGTGTTTCTTTTTATTGTTTTATATTAACATCCTTCTCTTGAATAAGTTTCAGAGAATCTAATTTATGTTGTATGTCAAGTAATTGATCATCCCAACTATTCTTCTTTTTGTGATACCAATTAATAATTCTCCCATAGAGGTACTCTTTTAAGGCATCCCATACAAAAATTTCAGAGAGATCATAGATGTCATTTTAGTCTATAAAATTCTGAATTTCAAATGTTAGAAATTCTTTAAAATCTTTTAACTTGGTGATATATGCAGGTATTCTACTTATTTAAACATTACAATTTGGATTAACTAAAAATTCAAAAAATATTGAATTGTGATCTGATAAAGGGCATGTAATCACTTTAGTACTAGTTAAAGAATCTACTAAGTCATTAGAAAATAAAACTCTATCTATCTTTGAGTGAGTATTATGTCTATGTGAAAAAAGTGTATGCTAAAGAATCAGAATCAGCAAAGGTATGTATATCTTTCAAAAGGTATGTTTCAGAAAAATCTTTCAACAATTTGGCTGAAGCTGTAATTCTTCTTTTGTTATGAGAAGTTGATTCTTTATTGTCTAAATTATAGTTAAAATCACCCGCTATTATTATATTTCCCTTAGAAAATTGCACTATATAATCAAAATGTTGTTTTACTGTATTGGTACCTATTCCTGGAATCCAATATAGGTTTATTAAGGTATACATGTTGTTATTAAATTGGACAGTAATAAAACAAAACATTCATTTATTATCTTTATAAGTATTAATAATTTTTGGACGTGGTAAAGTGTTGTTCCATAAAATAGCTACTCCTCTCTTCTTTTGAAAATGTTCTGAACTTACTAACACTGAGTATGATTTAGTATCTAATCTAAATACATCCTCTGTTTTCAGATGAGTTTCTTGTAAGGAAATTAATTGAACTTTGTGTAGTTTGAGATATTTAAAGAAACCCCCCCTCTTACTTTGATTATTTAATCCATTAATGTTAATTGAGATACTCTTTAATGAAGTCATTCAGTATTATGTTAATGAAAAGGAAATATTTTGACCAAAGCCATAAGCTATTAATGAAAATCAAAGGAATACTAAAACAGACACTATTTATAAAGTAAAGTAGTAACATTGAAAAAAAGTAAATGTATGTGATTTGTTTTAATATTGAAAAAAGTAAATGTATGTGATTTGTTTTAATATTGAAAAAAAGTAAATGTATGTGATTTGTTTTTCAAAGTGTTGTGGAGAATATCAAGAAAACTAATAGTAAACTTTTATAACTTAAACTAGTAACATCATAACTGACCCTATCCCTTCTGGAGTTTAATACTCTGAATTCAAGTGACATATGATCACTCAAATTAACCCTCTAACCAGTAGCAACATCTAATCAGCATATGTCTGAGATAATATTTACTCTAAATAAAACTATTTTAGCTTCAAGAGAAAAAATAATAATATATATCATGAATCAATAAAAAGTGTATTCATGTTAATGGCATATAAAAATAAATAAAAATAAATAAATATAATAAGTCAAAAGTGTCACTTATTCAACCAGACAGACTCTGCAAATAATTATATTATCTGAAAAAAACAGCTGTAGTATTAATTTAGCCTGTTTCTTCAATCTTAACATCTTATAGAAAAATAAAAGAACCTAAAATACTGGGCATTATCAAAACTGAATATATAAGTATATATGAAATATATCAGATGCTGAAATGCTGTTTGCTTAAGAAGTATTGTAAAACAATTAACTGAAATGGCAAATAAACTTTTAGAATTCCTGTTATACCTCTTTCTAAAGATTTAAAATAACTACTGCAACCATATCTAACAATTTATAATTAACCTTATACTAGAATATATCAGAATAACTGCTAATAAAAGATACACATGAGCTTGAGTACAAAATATCCTTATTAAGTGTCAGAGTACCTAAAGCTAGTACACCATAACTGATAGTGGTGAAGACAACATTGTCTACAGTGACTGGCACATAACGTAGGTTAAAGATTTATAAAGGTGGATATCTATCAAGCTAATTGTAAGATGTCCAGGCATAAAAATAAAATAATACACTGAAAACTGCATAACTAGTAGTCTTGAAGACAGCAGATCGAATGTCAAATAAAAGGAGCCATAGCTGATAAATGAACTGTATCTACTTAGTATGCCCATGTTTAAATAATACCCAAATAACTGGTATTAGAATTTGTCAAACAAACTAAATATATATGCTCAATAAGTAAGAAAATGAAGCTTCATACTTTAGTACAAGCATCATGTTCACTGGTTGCATATACATGAAATTCTACACCACTTGCGGATATGCAGGCAATTGCACTGGCTTTTCTGAAGCGTTTGGATGTTCTGTTTACGCAGTCTGGCTAAATTCAAGTTAAGGGTTCAACCGGAATATCAAGACTGCGTAGTGAAATAATGAAGAAGTGACCCAGCTTTACGATCATCTCATGGGGCTAGTCTCGAGCCGAATCTTTACTGTTAACAACTTTCCAAGATTTCAGCGGGAAACTGTGAGTAAAATCTCATGTTTACACTTTTTCCAAAGCTTGAGCCAACAGCACAACCCATAACTAGCCAAAGGGGAGGGAGAAGCTATCCCAATAACTAAGCCAAACCATAACAACTCTGGAAGCCCTCCCAGACATCTCCATCACAAACACAGCCCCAAAACACAACCCACCAAACAAAAAAACAACATATTTAACCCATCAACAAGTATGATCAAGCAGAGAAAATGAAAGAAGAGGGACAAACAAACAAACAATAAAAGACAAAAAAAAAAGGAGGGAATAATCAGCACTATTCCAAACCAACATAAATGGCTCCAACCCCAGCTCAACACAATATGACTAAGTCATTACCTTAAAGGCATTACAGCTTAGAGCAGCATTCCTGCCTCATAAACCCAAAGCCACAACATACAACAAAAATGAAAAAGGTTAGACAAAAGACAGGAATCAAACAAATACTAAGTGCTACAATTAAGTTTCAACCAGAATTCAAGAGATAAAGATACAGTAACCTATTAATTACTAGACTCTAACATAAAACACAGACCCAGCTGCATAAAAAACTTCCAATCAACATCAGAGGTACAGCAATCAGCTGAACACCATTACTTAATTACAGACTAGATATATTATGGGAAAGAAATAGTCAATGAACCTTTTAAATTATAATATACTAAACTATAATAACATACCAACAAGAATAGATAATAAAGTATCAGTGAACAAAAATGTTCTCTGTTGATCCAGTTTCTTCTCCCCGGACTTTTAGGTCACTTGCAACTGTAAAAAGAAGCAAGTAAAAAAAATTGAAGTGACCGAAAATATTTGATTATATATATGGAAGCGAGGGTAAATAAAAAATGTATCCAATAACACTTATTTTCTAAGTTTCTTTTTTTGTTCTAAGGTTTTCCATGCTCCATTCTCAGGTAATATCTTTAAACTAGCATTAGCCCATTCCATGTCTTCAATTTTGTCTAATAGATTGTTTGTTTTAACAAATGAAAGAGCAGTGTTTAAGTCTTCAAAAATTTTAGATGTATTCTAGTAGAAAATGTTCAATCTTGCAGGAAATAATAAATGGGATTTTATTTTATTCTTTTTAAGTTCTCTTACTAAAGGTAAGAAGATCTTTCTTTTAGATATTACTACAGGAGAATAATCATTGTCAAAATGAACTATATTGTCCTTTATTTTAATTGGTGATTTTGCCCAGGCTGTTTTCAATACTATTTCCTTATCATGTGATGAAAGGAATTTTACAATCACAGATTTAGTAGAGCTAGTTTTGCTGTTTTTAGATGAAACCATAGATCTGTGTGCCCTTTCAATACCATAGGAAAGAGCTTCAGGGAGTTCCAGGATTTCTGGCAGCCAAGATGTCAAGAACTTTTCCATGTTGTTTCCTTCTATATTATCAGGCAACCCAAAACTTCTTATATTATTATGGCGAGATCTGTTTTCAAAATCATCTACTTTTGATTGCAGTAGAGTATTTTGTTTTAAAATAACCTTTCTATAGAAGAGAGAGCAAGAAGAGTCAGGCTTAGAAATTATCCACAATTCAGATAGTTATTTTCTGAAAATCCTGTCTTAAATATTTTGAAGAGACAGAGCTGAAGAGAAGCGTTGCTACTCAGTGCTCTTCATGGCTATGCCCCTTTATAATAGTTTTTGAAACTATCAAGTATGTCATCTATGTCTGAAATGTTCTTATTTCTATTACCTTCTTGTACAGGGATTTCTTGAATATGATTACGTTTGCTTTTTGTCTTTGCTTTGTTTACTGATTTATGTAAGTTAGTGGGATTCAGTGAGTAAGACTGAGATTTGAACTTTTCCAAACTAATATCTACTTTGTGATTTAGGATTTCAATATATTTTAAATTAAGCAAATGTAGTTTTCATTCATATTCCTTTTATCTATAGGTGCTTCTGTTTTTAAACTATTCATTTTGGTTTGTATACAGATTCGATCTCTATCCCATTCTTTTATTTTGTAAATGTACCAGTTTTTATATCTGCCTTTTAAATAAGTCATCAGAGAGTCCCATAATATGACATTAGTAACTTCTCCATGATTATTTATTCCAATGAAATGTTTTAACTCTTTTAAAAAACACTCTTTGAAACATTTAATCTTTATTAAATAGGTTTAATTGAAAGGGTAAAAGGTATTTCATTATGGTATAATAAAGGACAAGATGTGATGACAACTCTGTTTATGTTAGATAGATTATTTGAAAAAGAATTATCTATATTACATTGGGTACAATGTCTGAATAATGAGTATAATTTAAATAATTAGGTTGTCTCATATCACTTGCTTAAGATACATAGAATCAACAAATCTAGATAAGGCTTTAGCATAGGAAGTTATTCTGATTTCATTATTAGAAGTAAAATCCTTTTTAGATAGGATGCAGTTAAAATCTCTTGCTAAGATTAAGTCTCCTTTCATGTATTCTACTATAGTTTCTAAATGCTTATTTGCCATTTTAGCTCCAGTTCCTGGAATCCATTAAAAATTCATCAGAGTATAAATTCTATAGTTGAGTTCAACTCTAATGATACATAAGATATCATTAGCATCTGTCAAAGAATCTATCATCTTAGGTAATTCAATGGTATTTTTCCATAAAATAGCAATACCTCTTCTTTTCCTTTTAAAATCTGAACTAATTAAATTTTATACTCTTTTGTGTTTAGTCTATTGATCTCATCTTCAACAAGCTGAGTTTCTTGTAAAAAAAAAAACAAAGGTTTATGTAATTTTAAGAAGTTAAAAAGATCGCCCCTCCTTGAATTACTGTTCAAATCGGTTATATTAAGTGATAAACATTGAAGATGTAGCATCCATATTTAGGTTCAAAGAATGCCTCTTACTGTCTATAATTATGAATTGTAAGTCAAAACAGTGAATATCAGTTACTTTTATAGATTAAACTACCCTTTATATTTGGTACTATAAATATAATAAACTCATTATGGACATAACGAAAAAATGAAGTCTTGAAATAACAGTAAAACTAAATTAATCAATCCTAACCTGGAATACAGTATTTCTAATTTGATGGATAATCCATTCAAACTACCCTTTCAACTTCACTCTAAGATATCAGTGCAATATAATCTGCTACTGCTTACTAAAACTTGAAAACTTGTTAGTACGATTAGAAGTTGAAATGAATGATCCTTATATATTATCCTTTTTTCACTTTACCCTTTATTCATTTACTCTTACCATTCCCTGTCTTCTCCTAATTAATTGTCTTTCTTCTTTTTATTTTCATTTTTCAATGTGCTTAATCATATATTTAGTAAAACATTTCCCCTCTTTTCACCGTCTTCTGTCCTTTCTTCCCTCCTCCCTTTTCCCTTTCTCTTTTCTCTCCCTTTTCTGTTTACTTCCTCTTTTAACTCTAATACTTTGGCTTGTCTTTGTTCTCCTTTCTACCCTTTTCTTTACTTCTTTTCTTCTCATTTATTGTACCTTTTTTGTAAATGATCACATCTTTTTCCCATATAACATTAATCTCTATGCCCATTTAATGAATAACAGTCAGAATACTGAGTAGGATTATCAAAATGAATAAACCTAATGCAATTACCTAATTATTAATTAATTATATGTTTAATGAATTTGAGCACTAAAGCTTCATTATCCTATTAGTATGATACATAACTAGCATATAACAGTTTGGAGCTGTTTTAGTAGTTTGTCCAGTTAACTCATGAAATTAAAACAATTGAGATAACAATGAACTAAATATTTATATCTATTTACACATTAATAAATATAAAATGATTAATAAAATGAATCTTATTTATCTTACTTCCTTGATAGATAACTTATTTTAATAAATAACGTAAACAAAGACAGTAGACATATGTATAATGTTTTCTATCATATAATAGTTCATTTTAGAAGACTAATAATAATCACTATAATCTACACTTACAGTAAGTATACTAAATGCTTAATAAACATACAAACTGTTTATACATTTTATAAGGTAGTTAAAGAGAAATAGCTGCACATTTATAAAGTATACATCTATTTGTCTCAATTCAGTACTGTCAGTGATTACACCAAGCTCAAAATCGCTGATGCATCCAGGAAATAACAATTAACTCAATCACAGGAGAATTATGTCCAGCACCACACCCCATAAAATAAAAAAAAATCATGTATCTATCAACATCAGTTATAAATATACATTTGAATGCAAGACACGACTGTCCAACCTCCTGAACAACCACCAAGAATACTCAATATTTCAAGCAATCAGTGGTGAATTCAGTAGTCATGATAGATCTTACTGTCATGTAAAAGTGTGATAAATATTGTATTTCAACAATTGGCAAAGTGGTGTCATTCTAAGGGGATCCAGTATCTGTCTGTCTGGGATGACATGATTGACAGACCTCAATGCTTTGCCAGAGATGGCCTGCATCGGTAACCCTGGTCATCAGGATACTGGCCAAGGCTCTTGCCACCCCTATAGTGCCTTTTTAGGTGGTGTTCCAAAGCCCAAATTACCACAATAACAGCTGCAAACAAATGTAATCTGAGCATCATATTCATAAAAGGATGCACAGACCTCCAGACTGTAGCCCAATATAATGCATCAGAGATACTTCAGGTGCAGCTAACATTAGGTAAGACAGTGATTCAGGTTGTAGCCTGCTATATGTCACCAACCATATCCCTAGACTCACACTCCATATTTCAAAGCACCCTGGAGAATATTAGGGTCCAACCTAACACTCTCATACTGGGCGACTTCAACTACCCCTCCATTAACTGATAAAACTACTCTTATACCAATACACTTGCCCAACGTTTCCTGGATCTCATTAATTCCAATGCCATGGACCAGCTCGTTCTTATCCCCACTAGAGATAGCAACATCCTTGACCTGGTCATTACTAATATAGGCAACTATTGCTCTACACCAATAGTCAACTCCTCCCTGGTTAGATCTGACCACAAACTAATCACCTTGGAAATCCACATCCCTCCCTCCCACCCCCACTCACACCTCCCGCAAAGGTAACCAGCATGAAAAACTTCTCCAAAGCTAACTTTGGGCTGCTAAAAACAGAGGTGGCTAACTTCACGGCACACATGCAAATGGAGAATAGTTGCATGACTGCCGAATCATACACCAATGCACTGTACAAACACATACACAAATGCATGGATCTTGCCATACCCAATAGAACTAAGATGCTCTCCTCCAAAAAAAGGAAGCCAATCTGGTAGTCCCAGCCATAAACAAACTTTACAACAGAAGGAGGAGACTGATGCAGAATAAAGTGAAGTCCCAAGACTGGAAAAACTCCCTTATCAGCCTCCACAAAAAGTTGAGATCCCTCATCAAATCCTCTAAATCTACCTATGAAAACAGAATTGCAGTACATAGTAAAGGCAACCACAGGGCTTTCTATAATTATGTAAGGAATCTCCAAAGCAATACCCAGATTTGTTCTGAGCTACAGCACAATGGTACCTCCTATACCAAGCCAACAGATGTTTCCAATATACTGGCCGACAGATTCAGTGCCATCTTTACCCCTCCCCCCAAAGGACCAATCACAATACCAGTAGATTGCCAGGCACCAAATATTACTGCTGCACAGGTTAAAACAGCGCTGTCCAAGGCCAAGAATACAGCTTCTATGGGACCTGACAATATCCCTGGTTGTGTTCTACATGAACTACACAGTAAACTGACACCTTACCTGCGTGCCCAGTTCAATCACAGCCTCATCTCGGGATCTGTCCCTACCAAATGGGGCACTGCTACAGTCATACATCTCTACAAAGGAGGAGCAACTACAGACCCTGGAAACTATCGCCCCATTAGCCTGATGAATCTGACATGCAAAGCTATGGAATACATCATCATGGACCTAATAAACAAGGATATAGGGAATCTCCAAACTCTGGATCCCATACAGTTTGATTTTGTGAAAGGTAGGTCATGCCTGCTCAACCTGGTCAACTTCTTTGAGTCAGTCTCCAGAGCTGTAGGTGAAGGCAAGGTGGTTCATACAGCCTACCTTGATCTGGCCAAGGCCTTTGATACCATTCCCCACTCAGTAATCATAGAAAAACTCACTAAGCTAGGCATCAACCCCTATATCACTAGGTGGATTGCAAACTGGCACACAGATAGAACCCACAGTGTGAAAGTAGCTGACTCCAAGTCAGACTGATAACCAGTCATGAATTGAGTCCCACAGGGTTCAGTCCTGGGTCCTCTCCTGTTTGGTATCTACTTCTCTGAAGTCCAGGCCAACACGGAGGGACTCTGGCTAACAAAATTCACAGATAATTGCAAGTTTGGAGCTATTATTAACTCCCCAAATGATGTTGACATCCAACAGAAAGGCCTCACTGAGATCGACTGGTGTCAGAACCATGGCTTTATGCTCAGTGCCAAAAAATGTGCCATCATCCCATTGTGAAAAACCCAGTTCCCATGAATTACCACATCGATGGTAGTCCACTGAACACAGAAGGCGTTATAAGAGATCTGGGAACACAGGCTGACAGCAACCTCTCTTTTGACCACCACATTGTCATTGTGGTCAGAAAGTCCTTCTATGTGGCACATCTCATTGCTAAGGGTTTTGCATCCAGGAAGAAAGAGGTCATTGTCTCCCTCTACTCTTCCCTCATTAGGCCAAACATTGAGTACAATGCCCCATTTGGCATGTAGCTCACTAGGCACCTGCAACAACTGGAGAGGTCACAAAAGTACCTCACAAAGAGGATACTAGGCCTTATACACTTGTCCTATATGGGCAGACTCAAAAAACTCCAACTATTCTCTATCTCATATCACCTACTTAGAGGCGATCTCTGCTTGACTTACAAAGCCATGTCTGACCCAGTACTGTTAGAAATGCTACATCTAAAGTAATCCCAATCATAGGTTCATAGGTTCATAGGTTCATACTAGGCTATCTGCCCTATGGCATTTATAAGCCTAGCCAGAGTGTGTGTGGCTTTCACCACCCCTTAGGATGAGAATACTATACCCATTAGTTTGCTGTGCCTCTGTCCAGCAGTGATACAGAGATGATTCCTGGGGTAAACCTACGATCTCCCATCCACTCGTCAAGATTTCTCTTGAACAGAGTCAGTGAGGGGCTCTGCCTCACATGGACTGGGATTCTGTTCCATAGTGTAGGGAGTCTCTGGGTGATGAATCTGTCCCTCCAGCACGTCCTATTTATATCCGTGTTGAGGTTTAAGTCTCTTGCTCTCGTGGCTCTGGTGGATTTGGATTTTTTGAGGTGGAGCATGTCAGTCCTAGTTTGGGGAATAAATCTATAAAAATGAAAAATACAGTGGAGCTGTTCCTTTGGACAACTTTAAAAGCACATCAGTATGAAAGGATGTTGACCATCTACTTAGAACCAAAGTCTTTTAAATCCAGTTTCTGTCCTAAAATCGGGTCCTTTCTGAGCTAACGCAGATAGTAACAGATTGATGTGGTAACTGAACAACCAAGGACAAGCTCACGCCTGTCCTATGAAGAGGTTACCCTTACGTGTTCAGTCTTTTGGAGTGACAGTTTTAAGTTATATATAGCTGCAGTCATAATGTAAAAGGCTACAAACTTCTCTCAGTAAAAAAGTAAAAATAGTTCACTTTTTTTACTAATGGAATCTCAACAGTGTTGTTTTCTCAGTGCAAACTAAAGTGAGGACAGGGCAATCAAAAATAAACATTTTATATTGCATGATCACCATACCACTCAACCTCTTAGTGCAAAAAATCTGGACAAAGCCGGACAAAATGGGGGGGGGGGGTCAAAGTACCAAAATAGGGGCATATTTTAAGCTACGGCAACCATTTTTCCTTAGTGTAGTAAATTATTTGTCAGGGGTCAGACTAAGAAGCTCACTTCATACTAATGTACTCATTAACTAAACCTTCTGCATTTTGTATGTATGTGCGTATGTACACACACACACACACACATCGTTTCCATGTGCGGCATGTAGTTACCATTGGCAACAGATATCTCTATTGTTTCCAATATTTACAAAAAAAAAAAACTTTCCCTGAAGGTCTGGGAAGACGAGCTGCAGCAAGCACATCTCAGTAAGCACTCTCAGAGAGGCTCCTCTCAAAACAGCCGAGCTCTAGCGGTTATCTTACACAGCAGCTTTCATCCGCAGCCTTCCTCAACCCAGTGCTTGTAATATCATGAAAAAGAAGAGGATTACTGAATCGTTTCTGTGGGCAGTGTGTACTGGTATGACTGCCCATATATATAAATCCAGTGTCCTGCAAGTATTCACAATATTGCCAACGACGTTCTCTGAAAATACATCTTGCAGGCAGCCGTTCTCTAGTGCTTATATTGACTAAAAAGTGTTATCATTCTAACACTGATCCCTGTAATTACTTCAGCGAATGAAAACTACAAAAGAACAACTTTCCCTAAAGATCAGAAAACTGTGGGAGCAGGTACGTCTCCATAAGCTGCAGAAGTCGGCTTCACTACGATGTCGATCTCCAGTGCTTACTGTTCTTGTTTTTCTCATTCAGTACGTGAAAAAGATGTGCGCTGTCGCCACCGCCCACAAATACTTCTAGTGCCCACACATCCCCAAATCCCTTAAGATAGTGCGACTTTGCTCCATTTCAGTTTTTGAGTACAGGCTGCTGTCACTGACCGTCATCTTCTGTCCTAATCATGAAAATAATGAATGCAGTTATTATATAAGCAAATGTATTATTAAAATTAATAATAATTAAAAATAGGAATAAGAGCGAGAAGCTTTTAAAACTAGAAAGAGCTACTGCTGCTAACTTGGAGTTTTCCCTAAAAGAAGCCAAAGAGGTCTGGGACATGGTACATAAAGAAAGAAAGAGAGATGTGGGCAGGCACACCACATGCTCCAGAGACCTCAACCTCATTACCACAATCAACAGAACATGGTGAAGGGACAGGTTCATAAGCCAGAAACTGGTCATGCTATGGAATAGACTTACCATACATGTCAAGCAAAGCACCTCACTGGCCCACTTAAAGAGAAATCTTGATGAGTGGATGGAAAATAGCAAACTCCCCCCTGAAGCACTGGGAACTAAGGTCGGGTGGCACAATGCCAGGGTAATCCTATGGGCTAGGCTTGTAAAGGCTCCAGGGTCATTAGCCTAGTACACACCTATGAACCTATGAACCTAAGTTTGATTACATCAAAATAAATTAACTTCTTGTGATAACTTTCTAAAATTCTGTTTTAAATATTTAAACTAAGTATTGCCTATAAAAAAAAAAACAAATCCAACAATTACGAATTGCATCGAGCCATTTAATGAATAGCTGAAAACAAACTCCAAAGTACTAAGCGCTTTCACCATCAAACTAATGGCTTCTTCAGAGTAAAAGGGGTATCAAAACACATAGTTTAAATACACTCTACATTTTAAACTAACCAATCACAATTCTTACACAATTATCATACTTCACAGCATACATAATAATAATATATGTAACATATAAAATATCACTTTTGACTTCTATATAATACAATAATAATAATTAATTTATTAATCTCAAAAGATAAAAAATAATAAAAATTAGAAATAATAACTTTTTTCCACCAAAACATTGTAAAATACAAAATAAAAAGTGTATATAATGACATACATTTAATAAAATACATTTAAATCAACACAAACATCAAACGACCTTTGCCCTTTGCTTCAACATGGGCATAATAAAAATGTGGTCGTTGAATCCAGGGAAAACTGTAGCATTCAATACAACTTGCTATTTATATTCCAGGGACTCAACTCTAATGTTTTCACCATCCCGTCTTTCACTTGTCAATACCCGATCAACTACAAAAAATATAAACTTCTTAAAATTGCCACAGACCATAGAATGTGTATATAAGGCGTTATGAATGTCCTTGTTTTTTATGGCCCTAAGGTGTTCTGCTATCCTTTCTCTTAATCTACGTATGTTTTTTTCCCACGTAAAAACCTGAACATGTTGTGCATGTTGCCAAATAGACAACCATCTTAGAATTGCAACAACATTTACCTGGGCACCGAATTGTTTTATTATACTCCCATACAGTCACATAGGGTCAATCATTAATATAGCTACAATATCTACAAGCCCTGCATTTAAACATACGTGAGCATTTATATCTTTCTTTTGATCTTTCTAATACATTTTTAATATTCATACCTCTTGAAAATATTACTCGAGGTATCTGCCCTAACTCCTTTTTAGCTTCTGCATCAAATGCTAGATCCCATGATTTCTTAACAGCTTCAATAATCTGAGATGTCTGATGATTACATTTCAAAACTAAGGCTCTATAATCAAATGATCTAGAATCAGGGAGTTCAGGTCCTTCAATTGTACCAGTTGTCCCACCTATATCTTTCAAAATAGGTGTAAATGATGTTCCCCTTCTTCCCATCACCTCATTTCTGATTGATATCAACAATTTCAATGGATAACCTCTATTTAGAAACATCCCTATAAGGTTGTACATCTCAGCTTGATATATCATGCCATTACTCACAATAATAAAAATTGTTGGGTTTGTTTTTCAGCTGTATTTACCCTGTTGGGTTTTGGCGTATTTATAAGTATTACCTATGCATACAACTTTGTTAAAGCTCGGCTCGAGCAAATAAACATAAAGAGCCCATTAAATCTAAAGATTCAATAATATCCCAAAGGTCATAGGGCATATCACTCAAAATGAAAAAGTTTGGTATGAGAGTCAATCATTGAGATATTTTATGCTTTCATACATTTAAACTAATTAAGCTATCACAAGTCTGTTTTCATACATTTAAACTAATTAAGCTATCACAAGTCTGTTTTCATACATTTAAACTAATTAAGCTATCACAAGTCTGCTGGAAGGTCATATATCCAGATACAAAAGGATGCTGCACATTTAAGACTTTTCACTATAATGTCAGCTGAATGCTTTACTTCTTTATGCAGCATCAGAATTCAAGTAAGTGTGTTTCCTCAAAGTTATGTCTCATCCATCCAAGTAAACCATTAATGTACAAGGAATCTATTCAGCCACAAAAAAGCATGAAAGCAACAGTATTACTTCTACTCTTCAAATATTCCTGATAAAGAAAAAATGCAAGCGTCACCACTGCCACCAACCAGAAAACTCCACTTACATTCTCCCACTGATCAGTGCATCAAGCAACACAGTTCAAAATAACAGACTTAATTACAAGCATCAGACCTTCTACCAGCTACAGACAACTCACTCCCCTTCTCATACAATCAATATAGCACGGCTGATGCAATGAATGCAGTTCACACAAAATAGAAGGGAAGATCAGCAGCCCACCAGCCCAAAACCACACACAATTCAACCCAGATCTCCCAAACAAAACCCCATAAGTTCTTTTCAACAAGTATGCCAGTTAAAACAGTAAAACACAGTGCCAATGATCATATTTAGGCGTACTTGATAAAGAATTAAAGAAAGGATTAAGTTGAATGATACACAGTAACGTATATAATATAACAGAGACATATATTGCTATCAAAAAATAAAAACGTTAATATAAATAAAGTGAGAGTCTTGGACATTTTAAAGTGTAGAAATAGAAGTAAAATAACATAAAATTAACTGAGTAACTAGTTAAATAAACGAAAAAGAAAAATTAAAATTATCTTATGGCAAGTCATATTAAAAGTTCAAAGCATGAACAATCAGTATTTTCATTAAGTATAATTATTGAAAGTCAGTTTAATAGTTCTTGAATAGTGCTTTCTCTATTCAAAACCTGTTCAGGGCTCTCCTTATTTTCTCATTTTCGTCTGCTATTTCCCATTCATGAGTCTATGTTCTCCATTTCACACGTTTATTTATCTTTTAGTTTCTTATTTTTTCAGATGTTATCCAGGCATTTATTGTTGCATGTCTCTTTAGGAAGGTTAGGGTCTAATCCATTGCTTTGGTGCCTCCAAATAATTTTTTCTTTATTTATATATGTCAAAGCATCTTCTATACAATCAAATATTTTTTGTTGCTCTTGCAAACATATTTTAATTTTAGCAGGGAAAGCAAGATGTGCTGTTTTCAAAGTGTTTAATAATGGGATGTAGACTTTTCTTTAACTCATAACAACTGAAGAATAACCATTATCAAATCGAATAGTGTTGTCTCCTCTTTTTATAGGATGATTTGTCCAAGCTGTTTTCAGGACTAACCCCCAGATTTACTATTACCATTTATTAGCTTAGTCCTGCACAGAAATGGCCTTTTAGGAGCAGGACGGCACCATGCCATGCATATTAATGAAGGCTCGCTGCCTGAGCTCCTAATCTTACACGGAGCATGTAAGAGTGCAGGGGGCATGTCTGAGAGCAGAGCTCTCAGAATATACATGCCCCTGCAATGAAGAACAGCAGAAAGCTCTAAAAGAATGAGCGAGACTGTTCATAGGTGTCAGCATACCCCCAGTAACATCCCCCCATATGTACAAGAGCAATAGTAAACACAAACAATATAAAGATTTTTATGAAACAGATTAAATGTAACCATAGGTGCGTGGGTTTACCCGTCACTTAGCTATGGTTAATGCAGCTTAAATGGCAGAAGAGGATAAAATGTAAGATTTATGCAAATGTAGTAGTATAGCAATAGTTCAGTGGGTAGAGCATTTGCCTTTCGAGCAATCATTCCCGGTTTGAGTCCCACTGCAGCACATTCCATTTCCCATGTCAAAGCACGTTATGACCAATGTTTTTAGTTGCATAACCTACTAAATAACATATATTTGTGAACTGGATTATTGCATTAAATGCAGATGTGAGGTGTCAGTGTCATAATGTTGCAAAGTCCACAGATAATCACATGTGCCCCATACAGTATATGTACACAGGAATCAGGGATACAAATGGAAGGTAAAATGTGTAATGAATGATAACTCCATGCAGCTTCCAAATTCCCCCACCTTCCCAAGAACCATTAGGCATTACTGTCTAAATTAGTGCAGTGGTAAGCAGATGTAAGTATTAGTAAGCAAGTGTAAGCACTATTAAACAGTAGTAAGCGGGAGTAAGCATATGTAAGCACCAGTAAGCAGGTTTCAGCCCATTTGCACGAGGGTAAGCAATGCGCACACAGGTTAAGCAATATTGAAGCTAACTCTCTGTAAGCATATTTCACCGAAAGTTAGCAGAGCTTACCCTCGTGCATACCTATGCAAACCCACTTACAAGTGCTTAAAAGTGCCTTAATCACTCTGTACCTAACAGCCGCTGTTCTGACCAGCAACAAAATAAACAACCTTGCAGGTCTTGAACCCAGGACTCTATACACTATAGTCACAGTTGTTAACCACCAAGCAATCACCGCAGTACATACAATTAAGGTATCACCAAACAAATCCTCACTATAGTAAAATCAAAATGAACATATGAAAGGAATCAGTATACAGTAATATGTTCTATAACCTACTACATAACATAAATATGTGAACTGGAGTACAGAAGTAAGCCAAGATGTGAGGTGTAATTGTAATAGAGTGTTGAAGTCCCCTGTTAAACACAAGGACCCCATACAGTGTACAGTACATACACATGAATCATGGATACCATATATATATATATATATATATATATATATATATATATATATATATATATATACACATATATATATATATATATATATATATATATATATATATATATATATATATATATATATATATATAACATGTAATGAATAATAAATCAATGTCAAAATGCAAATATAATGCAAAGTAAATATTAAGCAACACTAAGCATTGCACAGGCCAGCTTAGTAGGTGTAAGCAATGTGTAGGCCAGCTAACTCAATTTTCCCAGTGGTATACCCCTTTAAACAATCCTAACCTTAGGTAAGCAGATTTGTCCATAACTTAGCCTTTTCAAAACTGTCCAATTATGGCAAAGTGTGGGAATTCGGCCCTATTTAAACCCAACAGGCAGGAATACATCTCATAATTGGTTGTAGCTTCCCATTGCAGGCACCATGTCAGTAAGGGGAGAGGGAGTGCACTTTTGGGTGCAGTGCTGGGGCATCCAGGAGTCCAGAGTAATGGCAGGACTCCTTGTCAAAGACCATGAGCAGAAGCTGCTGCAGGGCCAGTGCCAGGTTTCCCAATATAAGGCAGAAGCCCGGGGCTGTCTTGCCCGTGACCTCAGCAGTGCCACTGGCATACCCCAAACTGGTGAGCAGGTCAGGCATCACTATGCCGACCTGAAGCAGCGAAAGGGGGATCTCTTGGATCAGTAGATCTAAGAGGCTAGGACAGCAGGAATTGTCCCAGCTGTGTGTAAGTATCACTCCACTACCTGTTTAATAATTGCCAGCTCATGTGTATTATGGATAGGTATGGCTAAATATTCCTCTTATGTCCTTCACAGTGGCAAGTGAGCAGGACGTGAACCAGGAGGCCCATGGATGTCGCCTGGAGAGGTTGCAACATGAGGCAGGTTAATAATACTCTAGCATGTACTGTCATAGGAAATAAATCTAAAAGTATTAGTAAGTTAATTGCCAGTATAAAACCTGTATTGTTTAAGGCAAGTACTGCATACACCGAAGAATATGGCAGGAAGAGTCTCATACAGTTTGTATGCAAATAAAAGCATAATAGCCTAAAATAAAGGTCTAACTGCTGGACTGCATGTGTATACTCTGGTATCATATGGTAATGTATATTTGCAATCACTTAATAGTACTGTGGTATTAAGCACTGTTACTTACACTGTGCAACATAAATAGAATGTGTAGGAATGTCTGTATATGACTGGTGTGATCCCCAGAGGTCATTTAGTACAACTGAGAGAGACATAGATAGAAAACAGTGAAAAGACAGACAACAAAATCTGAATAGCACATGCAACTGAGATGTGAACTGCTGTGTTTTTAGCACACACAGCCATGGTTCAAATCCTGGGAGTGGTAGTAGTCTGCATACAGAATCATACTCCACAACTGTGCAGATATGTCCAGAATGTCCAGTATATTGTCCCATATCTGCTGCCTGTCACCCCGTCCCCCTGGGAAATCAGTGCACTGATCTCAGACATATAGGCTGCAAACAAGACATACAACTGATTGTCACACATCTATAAGAACAAACCTGTTACTGTAGCAACTCCCCAAACTGTTATGAGAGTAATAAGCCAAGTATGTCCCATCTACACCCCCCATGTTGTCAAGCTGTGTCCAGAGTGTGTGCAGTAACACAGTGAGATATAACTGCATAATACTAATGTGAAATCTGGAATTTTGTGTGGCAACATTCAGGTAGTGCTAACAAACATTGCTCCTACAGATACGTCAGATATGAACACTGTGCCGAGAAATAAAAGCTTGACACCCTGTACTGGTACTGTTTACTCTGGTATTGTCTGGCATTGTGAGTGTTGCAGTTGCTCTGAATAATAAGGTATCACTGATCACTGTCACCCACACTGTGCTACATAATATAACTCTCTAGGAAATCCTGTATAAGAGTGTTGTGAAGTCACTAAAGGTTGAAGAGGGCAATAGTCTACATATTTCCTGGTTTACCTGCATATGGTCAAGACATGGCCAGAGTCTGTGCAAAAAGAGATGGACAGATATGTGCATAATATCAACCTGGAATCTGGAAGTATGTGTAGAAACAGTTAGTGTTAAAAACAATTCCTCCACAGGTATACCAGGTAAGAGGTGTATACTGCAGGTAAACCCAGTTCACATATATAGATGTTGACAGCCATATCGCTGTCCAAACTAAGGCAATACGGTAGTGTAGTAATACTTGTAAGGTACAGATAACAGCATTGACTAGGAAAGTAATGTGAACTACAGGAATATACTAGTTGTTAACTGACATCTTTCTCTCCCCTCACCATATCTCCAACAGTACACTAAATAACCACCTCAATCGGTATGTGATGACTTCACTGTCATGTTGGGAAATATGTCCTATTGCTTGATAATTCTTTACATCTGTTTCTATGCATGTGCTATGTTGAAATACCCCAACATCGGTGGCATGGTGCCATCAATGTACCTGCATGCTGTTGTTATTACCACTGTAGTCCCATATATGCATGTCTTCCGTTTGTTATGCAACTGTTCTATATCTGGTGTCTGGGTTAATGGGAATATCTATGCAAGCTGTTGTACCTAATCCCAGAATGTGTTGACCATTATTAACCCACATATGCTGATAAACCATAAATACCATAGCACGTATGGGAATGCAGGTACCAGCAGACCCACCTGTCCCACCTCAGCTGGCCATGGCACCGGGCACCAGCACATCTGGAGCCCAACCCAGGACCTCCTCATCTGCTAGCCCTGCACCACCTTTGAGTGGAACCGCCTTAGGGGATGGGGCTCACCCCTCCAGGAATGGGCTCAGACAGGAACCTGTCACCCATCGCCAGGTCCAGGTCATGGTGTGTAGCAAGCTCAAGCAGCAGTTTGGAGATCTGCTACAGCAGCTTGAGGGCTGCATGTCGTGACTAGAGGGTCGGCCTGGCTCTCCGACTCAGCCACCAATACAGCCACCTTCAGGGCTGTGAAGGTGCAGTGGTGACTGCCCATGGGTGGGGAGCTCAGTTCCACTGTTTCCACTAGGGGGCTCATGGGCTTCTGATGTCTCAAAACCCCTCCCCATCAAGGAGTTTACCCACACATGTGTCATATACCGGCCCTGTATGCATCTTGTTTGTCTTGTCTGTTTACATACCCAACCTACCTCCCCAAATATGCCTACTATCCCTCATCAACATCCCACTGTCACCTGAAAAAAAGGGCAATCTGTTCCCAAAAAAAAAAAAAATATATCACCATATACATAGCTGTCCATTTCGCACACGTGTCCACTGGACACATGTAATCTGGTCTAATTGGCATCACAATGTATTATTGCTGTCCTCACCTCCTCCCAGGGGTTTGAGGGTCCAAATCTACCTCCAAATTCAGTGTATATGCACAGCTGTTGCTGTAGAAGACATGGGCAGCTATGGACCTTCCCTACACCCTCCTGCACATCCCTAGTGATTTCCCCACTGTCTTTCCCTCTTTGTGCCCATTTTCACCACTTTCCTATCAACCCTTTTTTCTTTTCTTTTAAAGAAATTAGCGTGGGGGCATTTTTATTTACTTTTATTTTACATTTGTTGACCGGGCTGGTTTAACTGGATATATGTCCATTTTCAGTAGAGGCCCGGGGAGAAAAGCTCCACATAAGCAAAAGTTTAGCAACTTAGGTACAGATAAGTAAAATATTAGCAAATTTAGGTACAGTACTATTTTAAGGTAAAGAATGCAAATGTTATATAGCAACATAGCAATATTAAAGTAAGTGGGAGTAAGCACTTTTAAGCAGCAGTAAGCGGGTTTAAGCTTGTTTGCACAGGGGTAAGCAATGCCTACACAGGTTAAGCAATTTAAAAGCTAAATCACTATAAGAAACTGTAATCAGAAGTTAGCAGTGCTTACCTCCACGAAACCTGCACAAACCCACTTACAACTGTTTAAAAGTGCCTTAATCACTCTTTACCCAATGGCCCTTGTTCTGCCCAGCAACAAAATAAAGAGCCTTTGCAAGGCTCAAACCCAGGACCTTGCACACCATAGCCAAAGTAATTTACCACTAAGCCATATCAACTATACATAACCCTGATGTTTTCACAAACATATCATCCAGCCCAGTCATTCAACAGTACAGGAAATTTATTTCAACATGTAGATGTATGTGTGTGTATTTATATTAATATCTAAATAGATATATCTATATATGTAGATATGTAGATATATATATATATATATATATATATATATATATATATATATATATATATATTTATATATATATTTATATCTAAATATATATATATATATATATATATATATATATATATATATATATATATATATATATATATATATATATATATATATATATATATATATATATATATATATATATATATATATATACACATATAGATATAAAAGGGAACATAACATAAACATATATGTCCACATGCACTGTTAATGGGGGGGTGAGGGGGCCCAAACAACATACATCTTGTAGGTATAGATATCCCCCCCCACACACACAGCTAAACACATCTGCCCTGCAATACAATACCAACTGTTGCAGATCCCATAACCAGGACCTGACACAACATGGGCACAAGATGTTAACAGTAGTCCATCCCACCTGTATGATGTCAGGCTGGTATCAGTAGCATATCATGCAGTACAATCTGGCTACCATAGGAAATGTACAATGTGGAAGCAATCAACATTCCTAAGATACATATACACAGACACATATATGCAGATACATATATATATATATATATATATATATATATATCTATGTAACTACACATACACACACAGAGATATGTATAGGAAGATACATATATAGAAGGTGCACACAATACAGAACAGCCACTATGCCTACAGTTGTCACTTTACCAACTGGACACTGCATGAGCCACCCATACAAATGACAATTGTTGCCTGCAACATATACCCATATAGAGGTCAAAGGATATAACACCGCACACATGTTTGCATACATGGGAAAGCTTTATTTGTGTACTATTACAGTTATATTAGACACTGACATACATATAAACAGAGTAATGCAACTGTGAAACAGTTACATTAATACAGTAGTCTGGACAGGTTGGCATATGTTGCTGTCCAGGATGAGGCCTTCAAGTAGTACAATAGTAAAGACAGACTGGGCCACAGGATACCAATCAATCAACAGTAAGTAATGCAGATGTATAGTCCAGCAGCCTCTGTCTACACTCTGTCACAATCCCTAGGGGTAAAGACCACAGTCGACACAATGGGATGTATCTGTTACATAACAAGGCATAACTGACACCATCACAGTCACACTGACAAACAGCACAGATTGTATGGCAGGAAGCAGTAGGCCTGCATTTACCCGAGGTGAATTGTATGGTAATGTACATCCAGGTACCTTAAGGCAGCTTACCCCTGATACGCCCCACATGTTGTAACAGCCTAGGTTAGTTATGGTACACCCCCCCCATAGACTGAATAATACAGGGCCATATACCACTGTTACATACACTGACCTCTGGAATGCATAAGAGCACACATGTATTGCGAAGGTGAAGCCCACACATATATGGAACCAACCCCACAATATGTGTGGGGGCCACAACAGCAGTGGACTGATGGCAGGAATGACAGCATGACATACTCACAGCCCACAGCATAACAACCCCTGACAGCATGTCATATGTGCAAAGCCTGGTATGTAGGTGGAGGACAGAGGCTAGAACACAGGCCCATATGTGAAATACTGTTGTCATACCCTAAACAAGTCACTGGTGTTAGAGAATAGTCTGCAAAATACCCTTAGTCAAGAATATAAAGTTAGAAATAGAAATGGATGTAGCCATATACTGATAGCACTCAACACACACACTGCCAGTGAAATATCTGACACAAGACCTGTGTGGTGGACAGACAAAACATAATAGGCACACCTCTGGACATCAAGTGGATAGGCCCACAGTTGACAGCTATGCAGACAGACTGCATTCCAAGTTATAATAGTATGAACACACAAACCCTGTAACACTGGTGCTATACAATGCATACAACACTACTCACACTCTCTCTGTAGTTCTGGAACCTCCTACAAATATGTAGCTGGCCTGAGTGTGCAGGTTCTCCTGTAAGAGGTATTGCTACCTGCTCTCTGTAACACTGCTGCCCGCACACAGGAAGGATGTCCACCATACAGGAAAGGTAAAGGGACCATGCCCACATGATGTAGGGATTTATAGTAGATGGTTGCCATGGCAGTGGTAATTGGAAGTACTACACAGCATACTGCATGCAGGTAGCAAGTGGAGGACACTGATTGGTGCAGAGGTCATCACCTGATCATGTGCATCACCTACAAAATCCATGCTGCAATCTATTCAAAGCAGCTCAATCCATTTACTGGAGAGAGACAGAGAGAGAGAGAGAGAGAGAGAGGATAAGTGCGTGTAAGGTAGAAACAAACAAACAAAACAAAAAACACATCAAGCAAACCATTCGGAAGAGACTTCATTCCCAGAACAGGTATGTGAAATATATATGCATGTAATTGACCATAGTATTTGGTCCATAATAATGGGATTGATGATGCAGAATGATTTATATGTGCCTTCATGTGTTGCTGTTGTAATGATGTTCAGCGGAACAACTACCAAGGACAATAGAGTCTGTCCCTGTGGGTAGTAGGCCATACCCATCAACCATGCAGAGCAGCACTGACTGATAAGATGTAAGCCATCACAGTGTGTGCTGTGTAATGGGAAGTATGTATATTACTGTGGCCAATAGCTGGAGGTGGAAGTAATGCCATAATGATGGATGCGTGGGTTCCACAGCCCACCTCTTGCAGGGTACTCAGGTTAACCTGTATTGTAGCATGCAGGAATGCCATAGTTGTGTAATAGGGTTACCTGCAATCTGGCCCTACATATACCCCCCTAATGTCAGGCTGTGTCCATATGTGGCACCTGTCTGTGTTGTAGCAAGGCAGAACAGTGCAGCTGCGCAGGAAGGTGTTGTGAGATTCTGGACCCGATGTCTGAATGTACCCCATATAGGTATGCATATATGTACACATATATATATATATATATATATATATATATATATATATATATATATATATATATGTCCACAAATATACAGATACCCATGTGTAGACATATATATAAACACGTATATAGATATATACATATATGCACATTTCTACATATATACAAATACACACACAAACATATATGTATGCAAACACATGTCCCCTATATTACCACCACACTGCTGCATGTTATGTGTGAGGAAACTGCACACATAACAATACACACACACATATCTACAGATGTCAGTGTGCGCAATATGGATGGGTATGTCACATATGAACCTCTTGTTGGGACCACATTGCCCTTGTCTGTGAAGTATGGCATGGAATATGGGGAAGTATGGCAGGTATATTTGTGGAGGTGGTCAGAGTTGGTAGATATAGAGGACAGTTTACAGGGGTGGTATGTGACACATGTGGTGGTTAAACACCCTGGATGGTGTGTGTGGTTTGTGATGTGGATGCCCCATGGGCCCCAATATGGACACAATGGAAACAAGCCTCCCACCTACTGCTACTCACAACAGCAGTCTATGTCCCGAAATTGCCTGGCCTGGAGGCTGAGCACAAGAAGAATGTGGGCCCTGTGAATGTGTACTGGGTGTCTCAAGGTGATGTAGCACATCCCACATGTGTCTGTGGAGCCTGTCATGGAACAGACCCTGGACCTGACCTTGGGGGACAAGAACATGTCTGTGTGTGCCCTCAGGGTTGCAACATCCCCTGAGTTGGTTCTACCTGAAGGTATTGCTGGACCAGTACATGAGTAGGCCCCCGGGTGGGTCACATATGTAATGTAGCCTGGTAACATGGGCAGATGAGTTTGGAGAGGTGGTTCTACTGGCCAATAGTACATATACATGCTATTGTGTCACTGTTATAGAACATATGTTGGTAGTAATAGTCTACACAATCCCAGAACATGTCCAACAGTATGCATAGATAACCCCAATAATGCAGAATGTCAGATGTGCAGCAACCACATAACAAGCATACCACAGGCATGTATGGAACCATTGTGGCCCAGACAATGACATGTAGGTGAATAGTCTGTAACAGGCCAGCAATTATAGTGTTGACACAGGGAACATGGCTACAAACACATTGCACAAAGTGTGGTACAGTACAATATCTGCCCCACTGGTGAGTATGCTGTAGCCATACTTATTGAGTTGTGTGTACAGTTTGTTGTCACTGATATGGTGAGGGGGTGACAGTGATGTGTATTAAGAACTGTGGTAACCTTGCTGCATGACTTGCTCACACTTGTGTCCATCTTTATGTCTTTTAGACACTATGTCCCATGGAAGGTGTCCGGCGTACTCAGCAGCTGAAAATTACATTCTGGTGAACCACTTCATACAGAATTGCACTGTCTTGCTTGGCCGAGCCGCTGATGATCAGCAGGAGCAGACCACCTTGTGGAACGACCTAGTCCACGGGGTCAGTGATGTAGGACTGCACAACTGCAGTTATGAGCAGGTCTGGCATCATTGTTTTGACCTGCTTCACAATGCCTGTCAGCATGCTGTTGCAGTCTGGGGGGGATCACCTCACTATGGGGGGAGGCATGCCATCCACCCCCCCGACACATGTGGAGGAGATCCTGGCCAGCCTCGTGGCACCTGCCTGTCCGCATAGCCACCAACCACTGGACACCTTTGCAGTGGTTGGCACTACCCACACACTGGTCGAGGAGCATGCAGATAAGGCCACAGGACACATCAGTAGACCACTGTTGCATATACATCCACATCTGTACAGGTATATCATGTATATTTGACATGTCATAGATATAGTTTGTTGCTGCATAGTAGTGATAAACAGATGTGCATATGTGATGGTATTGTGGACATGTACTGTTGATGTGTTGTAATGCTGCACCCACCCTGTAGCAATGCCACAGGTGTGGCCACTGACTTTGCATCTCTCACCCTCTTATGTAGGCTCCTCTGGTATACCACCAAGACAACAGCCTGCAGCTGGTGAGTATGGTTTATGTAGATACTTGCCAACACACCGGGCATGTAATAGCAATGGTATATTCCATGCGCACATCTAACACACCTACCCAGAATGCATGCTGTACATGTGCACTTATTGTTGCTGTAAAATGCATGGCATCACAGTGGTGACCATGATGGGGTATTGGAAGGGTATGTCAGACACCTGCAAGATAACTAACATACTGTCATTGCAGAATGTGTCCACAAGGAGTAACATAATGGTGGGAGACAAGGCCTACAGTAAGGACATATTTGCAACAACACCCATATATAGTGCAACACCAGTGTATATACCTGTAGGCCAATGGCAACTGTTGCAGAGATACACTATGACATAAGGTATTACTGTGGTCCACATTATCAGCTGGGACTAGGCTGTAAAATGTAGTGTTCAGTGTATGGGACACTGCAAAGTGACACACATGTGTTGCCTTATTTGTCAAGCATCTGCAAAAAAGGCTGAAGGTGGGGGGGGTGTCAGCATGACACACCAGTGCACTGCAGCAGGGATCTAAGGATGCTAAGAATGGCAGTATCTGCACATAGTCAGGTTCTGGAATTGTGGCAGATGTAACCCTACCCCCAAAGCAATAGTGACAGCAGTGTGTGAATACCAAAGGATGTGCCACATGTGTAGACCTCGCAATCATGCAGATTAAGGGGACATGTGTAGGGCAGACTGAACATACACTGGCAAATGCAAATGGCCTACGCTAGTATACCCCTGCCAGGAGTAGTGACTGCTGTAGTACACATAATAGGTGCAACAAACCGTCATGATAAGTGTGTGCACACATATGCCCACATGGGGTGTATGCATCGTGGTCAGCATCTGCACACCTAACACATTCCATAGACACTACATGTGAAAGTACAGGACATATGTCACATATCGGGCTCATATACTGTTAAGATATGCGGTAATGTGATCCCATGGCAGATCAAGGATGGATGCTTCATATCAAAAAGGGTGTGTACACCCCCCATAGCCATGGTATTCTCTGATTGTTATCAGTGTAATAGTATTGGATTGGTGCAGGATCTGTGGAGGAAGGCCTTACTTGTAATACTGTGCAGGATCTGTGGAGGAAGGCCATACTTATAATGCTGTGCAGGATCTGCGGTGGAAGACCATACAATAATACTGTGCAGGATCTGTGGAGGAAGGCCTTACTTATAATACTATGCAGGATCTGTGGAGGAAGGACATACTTATAATACTGTGCAGGATCTGTGGAGGAAGGACATACTTATAATACTGTGCAGGATCTGTGGAGGAAGGACATACTTATAATACTGTGCAGGATCTGTGGAGGAAGGACATACTTATAATACTGTGCAGGATCTGTGGAGGAAGGCCATACTTATAATACTGTGCAGGATCTGTGGTGGAAGGCCATACTTATAATACTGTGCAGGATCTGTGGAGGAAGGCCTTACTTATAATACTGTGCAGGATCTGTGGAGGAAGGACATACTTATAATACTGTGCAGGATCTGTGGAGGAAGGACATACTTATAATACTGTGCAGGATCTGTGGAGGAAGGCCATACTTATAATACTGTGCAGGATCTGTGGAGGAAGGCCGTACTTATAATACTGTGCAGGATCTGTGGAAGAAGGCCATACTTATAATACCGTGCAGGATCTGTGGAGGAAGGCCGTACTTATAATACTGTGCAGGATCAGATAAGGAAGGCATTACTTATAATACTGTGCAGGATCTGCGGAGGAAGGCCTTACTTATAATACTGTGCAGGATCAGATAAGGAAGGCCTTACTTATAATACTGTGCAGGATCTGTGGAGGAAGGCCTTACTTATAATACTGTGCAGGATCAGATAAGGAAGGCATTACTTATAATACTGTGCAGGATCAGATAAGGAAGGCATTACTTATAATACTGGGCAGGATCTGCCAAAAAAGGCATTGTTTTATTATACTGTATAAGATCTGCATTCTGAGATCCCTCTAGGTTGCAGAATGCCTTGCTTTTTCATTGATAATGAGACCAACTATGCTGACATGGAAGCAACTCATTTATAGCTCACAGCCTTGTGCTGTCAGACTAGCCTGTGTGTGTGTGTGTGTGTGTGTGTGTGTGTGTGTGTGTGTGTGTGTGTGTGTGTGTGTGTGTGTGTGTGTGTGTGTGTGTGTGTGTGTGTGTGTGTGTTTAATATGTTGTTGGACTTGTGAAACTGAATCTTCACTTGTTAAAATTGCATGTCCTTTGTCCATTATCAGCTTTGTTTGCTATAGTTTTACTTTATTCTTTGTACTTATGTATTATTTGTAACAGTGGTTCTTACATAATCTAGTGCTAAAATTGAATTTTGTCAGAAATTATCTGTGATCTAACCTGGAAAATAAATTAAAATAAGGACATAAAGATAGATAGATAGATAGATAGATAGATAGATAGATAGATAGATAGATAGATAGATAGATAGATAGATAGATAGATAGATACATAGATACATAGATACATAGATACATAGATAGAGTTTAGAAAGCTGTCATTGAATAAAATAGTCCATGGGATATAAGGCAGGGAGTAGAACATCTGAATGAATTTCATGCAGGTGCAACCACACAATAAAAAACAAGTTGGAAGTAAACAAGAAAGCTGCCTCTCACTGTATAAGCACAGAGAGATGCAGTCAGGGGCCTGAGACCCAGACAAGCGCCTGCCCTAGAAAGATATATAGGCAGGATTTTGATGTCCAGGCAATGGAATGTCCAAGAGAGAGAGAAGACTCAGAGAGGGGTGGAGATGGATTACCATGGTGGCAAGAAGTTCTGAAGGTAGACAGCTTGATGAAATCACTTGGTTTCAAATAACATGCACTCAGCAAGAGTGCAGTTTAACCATAACAAAGGGTGCTATATCTATATCTATAACTATATCTAGATCTATATATAAGTATATGTCTATCTCTCTATGTATACATACATATATATATATATATATATATATATATATATATATATATATATATATATATATATATATATATATCTATGTAAACATACACACACACACACATACACACACACAGACTCACACACATAAATAGGTGTACTACACATAATCAAAACCAGCATATGATTGACTGTCAAAGTATCACCAGCAAAATATCTGCATTGCAATGTCTACACAGAAAAAAATACCTAAACACAAAATACTGACAGAATTGAAGTTAGACTAGGGAATGGTTTATGCTTTTTACCCACTGATGAATGACCTCAGAGTTGGTATATGTACTTAGCTGGGGGTGAGGGGGCGCGGGGGGGGGGCTTGTCCCCTGCAAAAGCATTGGTTTTGTATTTAGGTAGATTTTGTCAGATTTTGTCAATGAGTTCTATGTGTCATTACCTCATTCTACCTAATACAGGGAGAACATTTGAGAAGGCCAATCAGCTTAGTTTCTGCTCCTCCTTTCTCTCTTTCCACTTAAAAAAAAAGTCTAAGCTTGTTTCCTGCCTTTCCTGTGGGTATTCTAGTCTGGATACAGATTTGCTGTGCCCAGGAATATTTATGGGCTTCTAAGCCCCCAAGCCTTTCTGTGTTGGAGGGAAGCCTTCTAGCTTAATTTTGTTTCTTAGAACTAGCCAGTTTTTTTTGTTTCAGCACTCGTCTGTTTCTTTGAGCTCAGTAATTGTTCAGAACTTATTGTAAGCACTAAATAAGCTACAAATTACTACAGCACTCAACTTTCCTCACTGTCTAGAGGAAAACAGTTTCTAGTACTTAACAAATAAGCACCTATCCAGGCAAGTCTAAGGGTCAGCTCCCAGTGTTTTCTCCTGTTTACCTGATGAATCTGGGCATCTTGGGGCAATGCAGCAATTGCCTCATGCACACAGACAACCGTCTCCTCCTACCACCCAACACTACAACCTGTGAGAGATGCACTTATATAGCCAAACTGGAAGCAAAGCTCTCTTCACCTAAGACTGGACTAGACAGTCAAGAGGAGAAGGTAAACACTTGAAAAACACCACACTCAGCACGTAGTCCCTCAAAACCTACACCACCAAAACACACACATAAAAACACAAAACACACACCTACATTTACGGAGGCTCTCAGTAAAAACCTGCCCAAGCAACAGGGACCTCCAAAGCAGAAACACAAGCAACCTCCACCCCCCCAACACAACCCAAATGACACATAGCCCACAAACTTAGTGCGCCACTCAACCACAGCCCATAAGACATAACAACGTACCCAACACTTTAGTCATAGGTGACTCTATAGTCAGGCACACTGATGCTCCACTCACCAGGCTAAACAAGGAGAAAGTTTCTGTCAGCTGCCTGTCAGGTGCCAGGATCCGCCACATAATGAATGCACTCAGGTCACTCCACAACAAGTACAAATATGACTCTGTCATTGTCCATGTTGGTGTGAATAACCTGAGACATACCTCCCTGGACTACATGAAAAGGGACATGGAGGAGCTGTCCGATCTTGTAGCCCAGGCAGGTATGACCCTAGCCCTGAGTAGCATCCTGCCATCACCCAGAATGATACCACAGTACAAGGACAAAATGATTGACTTCAACAATTGGCTAAGCTTCTGGTGTCATTCTAAGGGGATCCAGTATCTGTCTGTCTGGGATGACATGATCGACAAACCACGATGCTTTGCCAGAGATGGCCTGCACCTGTCTCCCCTGGGATTCCGGATACTGGCTAAGGCTCTAGCCACCCCATATAGTGCATTTTTTAGGCAAGGTTCAAATGACAAATTCACCACCGTAACAGGTACAGGCAAGAAGAATCAGAGGGTATTGCTACTCAATGCTAGAAGTCTAAACCTCAAAATGGACTCACTCAAGGCACTCCTTAAAATGGAAAACATTGAAATCTGTGCAGTGACAGAGACCTGGTTCAAGGCTCCAGAGAGTACCCCTGCATTACCAGGCTATAATTCATACCACACCTTTCGGCCCCCTAACCTGGACTGAAACACTAAAGGCGGAGGCGTGTCCATATTCATTAAGGATATCCACACCTCCAGGTTAGTTGCTCAGCATAAATCATCCAAGATTATCCAAGTGCAACTAACTCTGGGCAAGACCGCAATCCAAATTGTAGCTTGCTACAGATCCCTCACCATGCCCCAGGATTCCCACTCCTCATTTATTGATACACTGGAAAATATTAGGGTACAACCTAACACCCTAATAATGGGCGATTTCAACTACCCTACCATTAACTGGGAAAACTACTCATGTACCAACAATTGTGCTCAACGTTTTCTGGAATTCATAAATTCCATTGCCTTGGATCAACTTATCCACACCCCCACCAGGGTCAGCAATATCTTAGACCTGGTTATTACCAACATGGGCAACCAGTGCTCCACACCAGAGGTCAATTCCTCATTGGTCAGATCCGACCACAAGCTAATCACCCTAGACATCCACATCCCTCCCCCACCCCCATTAGGGAAACCACAGTAAAAAATTTCTCCAAAGCCAACTTCACGCTTCTTAAGACAGAAGTGGCAAACTTCACGACACCCATGCTGACAGACAATAGAGGTATGACTGCTGAATCCTACACAAATGCACTTTATAAGCACTTACACCAGTGCATGGATCATGCAATCCCTAACAGAACCAAGATGCTATGCTCCAAAAAAGGGAAGCCAATCTGGTGGTCCCCTGCCATAAACAAACTCTACAACAGAAGAAAGAAACTGTTGCAAAAAAGAGTAAAATCCCATGATTG
>NC_056750.1:822446034-822448534 GCF_019279795.1 Protopterus annectens | reverse complement strand
ATTAAATTATAAAAAATAGAGTAATTGCTTGTTGAAAGGACCGACATGTGTAAATTGGTAACATTTTAAAATACAGTGTATAAGAGCTTTCAGTTCTGAAGTAAACAATATCATAAAAGACCAAGCTCTGCACACCACACAACAGTTTTCAAGTGACTATAAACGTGGCAGACACTTTTGGAGGGGCACTAATTTCACAGGTATTTTTGGAAGTAAGGGCATTTGTTACACAATGTATTCATTCCAGCTACTAAAAATATGAAATGTATGTTGTCTCCGAGATGCAGGTGAAGCTTTGAGTGTGATCCAGATGAGCTAGACTGACTAGCAACCTGAACACTGGAGGTGTTAATAAGGGGGCATGGCAGTTGGCAGCTGATGTAGGCTTGCACATCTTTGGAGGATGCAGGTATTCCAGCTTGTTGTAGTGGCAGCATCTCAGGTACAAAGGTTCAAAGTATGGAGCATATGGGCTATATAGCTGTGCCAAAAATGTGTCCATGTATGAGCCTTCATAGGGCATTTGGGGTAATGTGTGCTCACCATCTGCAAGCATACATGTCAAAACAGAAGCCTGGACAAACAGAAAGTTAATCTGCTTTTTGGAGAACAGAACAATGCTATGAATAATGTTTTAGGCACACCTAAAAGGAAAAGCACTTTTATTCCTCCTGCACATAAGGATGTTTTGATGTTTGAAAAGTTATGCATCAGTGAAGTTAGAAAGGGTTTGTGCAGGGTTGGTAAAATGAATGAATATGAGAACTTGAACAAGGAGGAAAGAAAATGTTATTTGAATTGGCCAACAACAAGGAAGTGAGAACAATAAAACCAGACAAGGGGGTGGGGATGTCATTATGTCTCACTTCGATTATGTGGACAAGATGCGTGAGATTTTACAAGACACCTTGACTTATCAAAGAGCCTCTATTAATGAAATGCATATTGCCCATCACAAGATTGATTTGTTTTTGCTTGACGCATTATGTCAAGGGGCTATGCATGAGGGTGAGTTTAACTATTTGAATGTGGAACACCCTGTTACACCTGCAATGTTTGGGATCCCCAAAGTCCACAAATGTATTGAAAATCCACCTTTTAAGCCAATAGTGGCTGCCAAGGGCTCAAAAACTGAGCTGATAGCATCTTTTGTGGACAGGGGTATCCAACAGGTAATAGCAGGGGTGGGTCACATCCTAAAGGATTCATGGCATTGTCTTGATTGATTGAGCGATTTGAAAGAATTGCATGAAGTGTCTTTTATTACCATTGATGTAGTCAATCTTTTCTCTGTGATCCCACATACTGAGGGAATAGATTATTTCAGATAAAGCTTGCTTAAAAGTAACAAGTTAAGTGGAGGGAAGAATAATCTCCTGGTTGCTTTAATGGAGCTAGTTTTAAGTAACAATTTTTTGAGCTTTGAAGGTGTGATTTTCTATCAGATATTAGGGGTGGCTATGGGGGCAAGGTGTGTTTCGGGGTTTGCCAACCTGGTTTTACTGCACTGGGAAGAATCTTTCATATTTGGATCTTCATTCAGTGATAAGATACTTTTGCATAATCATTTTTAGACAATATATTAACTCTGTGTATAGGAAGTGAAATAGAGGCTACACAATTTGTGGAATATTTAAACTCAGCTACTACCTTTTTCAAATTTACTAGTAATTGGAATGACACAGAAATGGACTTTCTGAATATACATTTGACGAAAAGACCGGAAGGACTTCAGAGTAGTATATTCAGAAAGAAAACATACAGCAACTCTTTATTGCTTTATCAGAGTTGCCACCCTTACCATCAATGTACAAGTATTGTTAAGGGCCAAATGGTTAGATTGTCCTGTTTGGTTAGTAATAACATAATTTTTAAAGATGAATTATACACTTTGATAGGAATGTTCTTAGATAAAGGATATCCCCTCAAGTTATTGCTGAGAACATGAAATTAAGTTTGCAGGAAGAGAGACACTCAGTTTCCCCCTATTTCATGGGGTGGAAAAGTGGGGACAAGAAAAGAGAAAGGTCCATTTAAGGTAGATTATATGATACTGAGATTTAATCACCAAACACCCTTTATATTAGAAACAATGCAAAGAGTTTGGGAGTCAAGTTTTGGTGCCAATATGAAAGAAATATTGGGAGAAGTTCCAAGGCTAGTTTTTTTGTAAAGTAGGAATATTAAGAATATTCTTGAGCGGGCACCACCCAAGAACACTCATTCAAAAATGTATAAATGTGGGACATGCAGGTTCTCTAGATACATCAATGAAGGACCCTATGTGACAGTAGCTGGCTTTAACAGGTCGATTCCTTGTCTGGGCAGGTGTTGTTATAATTCTAACATGCTGGTATATTTAGCTAGCTGTACAACCTGTCTGGCTTTTTATGTAGGGAAGACTACAAGAAAACTTAAAGAAAAAATAGCTGAACATCTTGGAGCCATCAAAAACAAGGATACATGTAATGCTTTGTATGTGCAGAGTATGGCAAGTCCC